>NC_045725.1:25637094-25669114 GCF_009834535.1 Camelus ferus
GAGGTACTAGCCCCAACTCGATTTTACAGTGAAAACTGCAAGAATTCAAACATGCACTAGGAAAAGACTGAGAAACGGGAATAATAGTTACACCTGCAACACGTTGCATTTGTGCTAGATGAACGAACTTCTCTCTACATGCTAATTACTCAGAGATAATTGTGTGTGAATGCCGTACTTCAACCTGCTTGTTGGGAACACAAAGATACTTTTCAGTTGCAAACTCCAATCCATAAATTTATATGGGAAAGTACTAGCTCCAAATCGGTTTTACAGAGAAAACTGCAGGAAATTCAAAACGGCACTTGGAAACAGACTGAGAGCCCCGAGTAAAATTTTCTTCTGCAACCCGTTCCTTTTGCTAGATGAACGAACGTCTCTCCACATGCTCAGTTCTGAGAGATAATTATGTGTGAAAGTCGTCCTTCACCTAGCTTGTTGGAACACAAATAATCTTTTCAGGTTCAAACACCACTCCACACATATCTATGGGAGGTACAAGCTCCAACTCGGTTTACAGTGAAAAATGCAGGAACTTCAAATCGGCACTAGGAAACAGACTGAGGAACCAGGGTAAAAGTTTCACCTTCAAACCGTTCCATTTGTGCTAGATGAACGAACGTCTCTCCACATGCTCAGTTCTGAGAAATTAGTGTGTGTGAAGCCGTCCTTCACTTGCTTGTTGGGAACACAAAGATTCTTTTAGGTTGCAATATCCACTCCATACATATATATGGGGAGGGTACTAGCTCCAACGCGGTTTTACAGTGAAAAGAGCAGGAAAGTTCAAAACGGCACTAGGAAACAGACTGAGAACACAGAGTAATAGTTTCGCCTGCAACCCGTTCAACTTGTGCTAGATGAACGAACGTCTCTCCACATGAACAGTTCTGAGAGATATTTGTGTGTGAAAGCCGTGCTTCACCGAGCTTCTTGGGAACACAAAGTCTCTTTTCAGGTGCAAACTCCACTACATATATATCTATGGGGAGGTACAAGCTCCAAATCGGTTTTACAGTGAAAATTGCAGGAACTTAAAACTGGCACTAGGAAACAGACTGAGGAAACCAGAGTAAAAGTTTCTCCTGCAACCCGTTCCCTTTTGTGCTAGATGAACGAAGTATCTCCACATGCTCAGTACTGAGAGAGAAGTGTGATTGAAATCCACACTTAACCTACCTTGTTGGGAACACAAGTTTCTTTTCAGATGCAAACTCAACTCCATACATATATATATGGGGAGGTACTAACTCCAACTCGGATTTACAGTGATAACTGCAGGAACATTAAAACGGCACTAGGAAATAGACTGAGAAACCAGAGTAAAAGTTTCCCCTGCAAACCGTTCCTTTTGTGCTTACATGAACAAAAGTCTCTCCACATGCTCAGTTCTGAGAGAGATGTGAAACTGAAAGCCGTCCTTCACCTAGCTTGTTGGGAACACAAAGTTCTTTTCAGTTGAAAACTCCACTCCATACATATATATGGGGAGGTACAATACCCAACTCGATTTTACAGTGAAAACTGCAATAAATTCAAAACAGCACTACGAAACAGACTGAGTAACGGGAGAAATAGTTTATCCTACAACCATTCCCTTTCAGCTAGATGAACGAACGTCTCTCCACATGCTAAATTCTGAGAGATAAGTTGTGTGATGCCGTCCTTCAAATATCTTGTTGGGAACACAAAGTTTCTTTTCAGTTGCTAACTCCAATTTATAAATATATATGGGGAAGTACTAGCTCCAACTCGGTTTTACAGTAAAAATCGCAGGAACTTCAAACCGGCACTAGGAAACAGTCCTGAGAAACCAGAGTAAAAGTTTCTCCTGCATACCGTTCCTATTTGCTAGATGAACGAACGTCTCTCCACATGCTCAGTTCTGAGAAATTAGTGTGTGTGAAAGCCGTACTTCACCTAGCTTGATGGGAACACAATGTTTCTTTTCAGGAGCAAACTCCAATTCATACATATATATGGGGAGGTACTAGCCCCAACTCGATTTTACAGTGAAAACTGCAAGAAATTCAAACATGCATTAGGAAACAGACTGAGAAACGGGAGTAATAGTTACACCTGCAACACGTTGCATTTGTGCTAGATGAACGAACGTCTCTCAACATGCTAATTACTCAGAGATAATTGTGTGTGAATGCCGTACTTCAACCTGCTTGTTGGGAACACAAAGATACTTTTCAGTTGCAAACTCCAATACATAAATTTATATGGGAAAGTACTAGCTCCAAATCGGTTTACAGAGAAAACTGCAGGAAATTCAAAACGGCACTTGGAAACAGACTGAGAGCCCCGAGTAAAATTTGCTTCTGCAACCCGTTCCTTTTGTGCTAGATGAACGAACGTCTCTCCACATGCTAAGTTCTGAGAGATAATTATGTGTGAAAGTCGTCCTTCACCTAGCTTGTTGGGAACACAAATAATCTTTTCAGGTTCAAACACCACTCCACACATATCTATGGGGAGGTACAAGCTCCAACTCGGTTTTACAGTGAAAAATGCAGGAACTTCAAATCGGCACTAGGAAACAGACTGAGGAACCAGGGTAAAAGTTTCACCTTCAAACCGTTCCATTTGTGCTAGATGAACGAACGTCTCTCCACATGCTCAGTTCTGAGAAATTAGTGTGTGTGAAAGCCGTCCTTCAACTAGCTTGTTGGGAACACAAAGATTCTTTTAGGTTGCAATGTCCACTCCATACATATATATGGGGAGGTACTAGCTCCAACGCGGTTTTACAGTGAAAAGAGCAGGAAGTTCAAAACGGCACTAGGAAACAGACTGAGAAACCAGAGTAATAGTTTCAGCCTGCAACCCGTTCAACTTGTGCTAGATGAACTGAACGTCTCTCCACATGAACTGTTCTGAGAGATATTTGTGTGTGAAAGCCATACTTCACCTAGCTTCTTGGGAACACAAAGTCTCTTTTCAGGTGCAAACTCCACTACATATATATCTATGGGGAGGTACAAGCTCCAAATCGGTTTTACAGTGAAAATTGCAGGAACATTAAAACCGGCACTAGGAAACAGACTGAGAAACCAGAGTAAAAGTTTCTCCTGCAACCCGTTCCCTTTGTGCTAGATGAACGAACGTCCCTCCACATGCTCAGTACTGAGAGAGAAGTGTGTGTGAATTCCACACTTCACCTATCTTGTTGGGAACACAAAGTTTCTTTTCAGATGCAAACTCAACTCCATACATATATATATGGGGAGGTACTAACTCCAACTCGGTTTTACAGTGATAACTGCAGGAACATTAAAACGGCACTAGGAAACAGACAGAGAAACCAGAGTAAAAGTTTCCCCTGCAACCCGTTCCTTTTGTGCTTCATGAACAAAAGTCTCTCCACATGCTCAGTTCTGAGAGAGATGTGAAACTGAAAGCCGTCCTTCACCTAGCTTGTTGGGAACACAAAGTTACTTTTCAGTTACAAACTCCACTCCATACATATATATGGGGAGGTACAATACCCAACTCGATTTTACAGTGAAAACTGCAATAAATTCAAAACAGCACTACGAAACAGACTGAGTAACGGGGGAAATAGTTTATCCTACAAACCATTCCCTTTCAGCTAGATGAACGAACGTCTCTCCACATGCTAAATTCTGAGAGATAAGTGTGTGTGAATGCCGTCCTTCAAATATCTTGTTGGGAACACAAAGTTTCTTTTCAGTTGCTAACTCCAATTTATAAATATATATGGGGAAGTACTAGCTCCAACTCGGTTTTACAGTAAAAATCGAAGGAACTTCAAACCGGCACTAGGAAACAGACTGAGAAACCAGAGTACAAGTTTCTCCTGCATACCGTTCCTATTTGCTAGATGAACGAACGTCTCTCCACATGCTCAGTTCTGAGAGATATGTGAGTGTGAAAGCCGTACTTCACCTAGCTTGTTGGGAACACAAATAATCTTTTCAGGTTCAAACACCAATCCACACATATATATGGGGAGGTACAATCTCCAACTCGGTTTTACAGTGAAAACTGCAGGAACTTCAAATCGGCACTAGGAACAGACTGAGGAAACCAGGGTAAAAATTTCACATTCAAACCGTTCCATTTGTGCTAGATGAACGAATGTCTCTCCACATGCTCAGTTCTGAGAAATTAGTGTGTGTGAAAGCCGTCATTCACCTAGCTTGTTGGGAACACAAAGATTCTTTTAGTTGCAATATCCACTCCATACATACATATGGGGAGGTACTAGCTCCAACGCGGTTTTACAGTGAAAAGAGCAGGAAGTTCAAAACGGCACTAGGAAACAGACTGAGAAACCAGAGTAATAGTTTCGCCTGCAACCCGTTCAACTTGTGCTAGATGAACGAACGTCTCTCCACATGAACAGTTCTGAGAGATATTTGTGTGTGAGTGCCGTCTTTCACCTAGCTTGTTGGGAAAACAAAGTCTCTTTTCAGGTGCAAACTCCACTACATATATATCTATGGGGAGGTACAATCTCCAAATCGGTTTTACAGTGAAAATTGCAGGAACTTAAAACCGGCATTAGGAAACAGACTGAGATACCAGAGTAAAAGTTTCTCCTGCAACCCGTTCCCTTTGTGCTAGATGAACGAACGTCTCTCCACATGCTCAGTACTGAGAGAGAAGTGTGTGTGAATTCCACACTTCACCAATCTTGTTGGGAACACAAAGTTTCTTTCAGATGCAAACTCAACTCCATACATATATATATGGGGAGGTACTAACTCCAACTCGGATTTACAGTGATAACTGCAGGAACATTAAAACGGCACTAGGAAACAGACTGAGAAACCAGAGTAAAAGTTTCCCCTGCAACCCGTTCCTTTTGTGCTTCATGAACAAAAGTCTCTCCACATGCTCAGTTCTGAGAGAGATGTGAAAGTGAAAGCCGTCCTTCACCTAGCTTGTTGGGAACACAAAGTTTCTTTTCAGTTGCAAACTCCACTCCATACATATATATGGGGAGGTACAATACCCAACTCGATTTTACAGTGAAAACTGCAATAAATTCAAAACAGCACTACGAAACAGACTGAGTAACGGGGGAAATAGTTTATCCTACAACCCATTCCCTTTCAGCTAGATGAACGAACGTCTCTCCACATGCTAAATTCTGAGAGATAAGTGTGTGTGAATGCCGTCCTTCAAATATCTTGTTGGGAACACAAAGTTTCTTTTCAGTTGCTAACTCCAATTTATAAATATATATGGGGAAGTACTAGCTCCAACTCGGTTTTACAGTAAAAATCGCAGGAACTTCAAACCGGCACTAGGAAACAGACTGAGAAACCGGAGTAAAGTTTCTCCTGCATACCGTTCCTATTTGCTAGATGAACGAACGTCTCTCCACATGCTCAGTTCTGAGAGATATGTGAGTGTGAAAGCCGTACTTCACCTAGCTTGTTGGGAACACAATGTTTCTTTTCAGGAGCAAACTACAATCCATACATATATATGGGGAGGTACTAGCACCAACTCGATTTTACAGTGAAAACTGCAAGGAAATTCAAACATGCACTAGGAAAAAGACTGAGAAACGGGAATAATAGTTACACCTGCAACACGTTCCATTTATGCTAGATGAACGAACGTCTCTCTACATGCTAATTACTCAGAGATAATTGTGTGTGAATGCCGTACTTCAACCTGCTTGTTGGGAACACAAAGATACTTTTCTGTTGCAAACTCCAATCCATAAATTTATATGGGAAAGTACTAGCTCCAAATCGGTTTTACAGAGAAAACTGCAGGAAATTCAAAACGGCACTTGGAAACAGACTGAGAGCCCCGAGTAAAATTTTCTTCTGCAACCCGTTCCTTTTGTGCTAGATGAACGAACGTCTCTCCACATGCTCAGTTCTGAGAGATAATTATGTGTGATAGTCGTCCTTCACCTAGCTTGTTGGGAACACAAATAATCTTTTCAGGTTCAAACACCACTCCACACATATCTATGGGGAGGTACAAGCTCCAACTCGGTTTACAGTGAAAAATGCAGGAACTTCAAATCGGCACTAGGAAACAGACTGAGGAACCAGGGTAAAAGTTTCACCTTCAAACGTTCCATTTGTGCTAGATGAACGAACGTCTCTCCACATGCTCAGTTCTGAGAAATTAGTGTGTGTGAAAGCCGTCCTTCAACTTGCTTGTTGGGAACACAAAGATTCTTTTAGGTTGCAATGTCCACTCCATACATATATATGGGGAGGTACTAGCTCCAACGCGGTTTTACAGTGAAAAGAGCAGGAAGTTCAAAACGGCACTAGGAAACAGACTGAGAAACCAGAGTAATAGTTTCGCCATGCAACCCGTTCAACTTGTGCTAGATGAACGAACGTCTCTCCACATGAACTGTTCTGAGAGATATTTGTGTGTGAAAGCCGTGCTTCACCTAGCTTCTTGGGAAAACAAAGTCTCTTTCAGGTGCAAACTCCACTACATATATATCTATGGGGAGGTACAAGCTCCAAATCGGTTTTACAGTGAAAATTGCAGGAACATAAAACTGGCACTAGGAAACAGACTGAGAAACCAGAGTAAAAGTTTCTCCTGCAACCCGTTCCCTTTGTGCTAGATGAACGAACGTCCCTCCACATGCTCAGTACTGAGAGAGAAGTGTGTGTGAATTCCACACTTCACCTATCTTGTTGGGAACACAAAGTTTCTTTTCAGATGCAAACTCAACTCCATACATATATATATGGGGAGGTACTAACTCCAACTCGGTTTTACAGTGATAACTGCAGGAACATTAAAACGGCACTAGGAAACAGACAGAGAAACCAGAGTAAAAGTTTCCCCTGCAACCCGTTCCTTTTGTGCTTCATGAACAAAAGTCTCTCCACATGCTCAGTTCTGAGAGAGATGTGAAACTGAAAGCCGTCCTTCACCTAGCTTGTTGGGAACACAAAGTTACTTTTCAGTTAGAATCTCCACTCCATACATATATATGGGGAGGTACAATACCCAACTCGATTTTACAGTGAAAACTGCAATAAATTCAAAACAGCACTACGAAACAGACTGAGTAACGGGGGAAATAGTTTATCCTACAAACCATTCCCTTTCAGCTAGATGAACGAACGTCTCTCCACATGCTAAATTCTGAGAGATAAGTGTGTGTGAATGCCGTCCTTCAAATATCTTGTTGGGAACACAAAGTTTCTTTTCAGTTGCTAACTCCAATTTATAAATATATATGGGGAAGTACTAGCTCCAACACTGTTTTACAGTAAAAATCGCAGGAACTTCAAAACGGCACTAGGAAACAGACTGAGAAACCAGAGTAAAAGTTTCTCCTGCATACCGTTTATATTTGCTAGATGAACGAACGTCTCTCCACATGCTCAGTTCTGAGAGATATGTGAGTGTGAAAGCCGTACTTCACCTAGCTTGTTGGGAACACAAATAATCTTTTCAGGTTCAAACACCACTCCACACATATCTATGGGGAGGTACAATCTCCAACTCGGTTTTACAGTGAAAAATGCAGGAACTTCAAATCGGCACTAGGAAACAGACTGAGGAACCAGGGTAAAAATTTCACATTCAAACCGTTCCATTTGTGCTAGATGAACGAATGTCTCTCCACATGCTCAGTTCTGAGAAATTAGTGTGTGTGAAAGCCGTCATTCACCTAGCTTGTTGGGAACACAAAGATTCTTTTAGGTTGCAATATCCACTCCATACATACATATGGGGAGGTACTAGCTCCAACGCGGTTTTACAGTGAAAAGAGCAGGAAGTTCAAAACGGCACTAGGAAACAGACTGAGAAACCAGAGTAATAGTTTCGCCTGCAACCCGTTCAACTTGTGCTAGATGAACGAACGTCTCTCCACATGAACAGTTCTGAGAGATATTTGTGTGTGAGTGCCGTCTTTCACCTAGCTTGTTGGGAAAACAAAGTCTCTTTTCAGGTGCAAACTCCACTACATATATATCTATGGGGAGGTACAAGCTCCAAATCGGTTTTACAGTGAAAATTGCAGGAACTTAAAACCGGCATTAGGAAACAGACTGAGATACCAGAGTAAAAGTTTCTCCTGCAACCCGTTCCCTTTGTGCTAGATGAACGAACGTCTCTCCACATGCTCAGTACTGAGAGAGAAGTGTGTGTGAATTCCACACTTCACCAATCTTGTTGGGAACACAAAGTTTCTTTTCAGATGCAAACTCAACTCCATACATATATATATGGGGAGGTACTAACTCCAACTCGGATTTACAGTGATAACTGCAGGAACATTAAAACGGCACTAGGAAACAGACTGAGAAACCAGAGTAAAAGTTTCCCCTGCAACCCGTTCCTTTTGTGCTTCATGAACAAAAGTCTCTCCACATGCTCAGTTCTGAGAGAGATGTGAAAGTGAAAGCCGTCCTTCACCTAGCTTGTTGGGAACACAAAGTTTCTTTTCAGTTGCAAACTCCACTCCATACATATATATGGGGAGGTACAATACCCAACTCGATTTTACAGTGAAAACTGCAATAAATTCAAAACAGCACTACGAAACAGACTGAGTAACGGGGGAAATAGTTTATCCTACAAACCATTCCCTTTCAGCTAGATGAACGAACGTCTCTCCACATGCTAAATTCTGAGAGATAAGTGTGTGTGAATGCCGTCCTTCAAATATCTTGTTGGGAACACAAAGTTTCTTTTCAGTTGCTAACTCCAATTTATAAATATATATGAGGAAGTACTAGCTCCAACTCGGTTTTACAGTAAAAATCGCAGGAACTTCAAACCGGCACTAGGAAACAGACTGAGAAACCAGAGTAAAAGTTTCTCCTGCATACCGTTCCTATTTGCTAGATGAACGAACGTCTCTCCACATGCTCAGTTCTGAGAGATATGTGAGTGTGAAAGCCGTACTTCACCTAGCTTGTTGGGAACACAATGTTTCTTTTCAGGAGCAAACTAATATCCATAAATATATATGGGGAGGTACTAGCACCAACTCGATTTTACAGTGAAAACTGCAAGGAATTCAAACATGCACTAGGAAAAAGACTGAGAAACGGGAATAATAGTTACACCCGCAACACGTTCCATTTATGCTAGATGAACGAACGTCTCTCTACATGCTAATTACTCAGAGATAATTGTGTGTGAATGCCGTACTTCAACCTGCTTGTTGGGAACACAAAGATACTTTTCTGTTGCAAACTCCAATCCATAAATTTATATGGGAAAGTACTAGCTCCAAATCGGTTTTACAGAGAAAACTGCAGGAAATTCAAAACGGCACTTGGAAACAGACTGAGAGCCCCGAGTAAAATTTTCTTCTGCAACCCGTTCCTTTTGTGCTAGATGAACGAACGTCTCTCCACATGCTCAGTTCTGAGAGATAATTATGTGTGATAGTCGTCCTTCACCTAGCTTGTTGGGAACACAAATAATCTTTTCAGGTTCAAACACCACTCCACACATATCTATGGGGAGGTACAAGCTCCAACTCGGTTTTACAGTGAAAAATGCAGGAACTTCAAATCGGCACTAGGAAACAGACTGAGGAACCAGGGTAAAAGTTTCACCTTCAAACCGTTCCATTTGTGCTAGATGAACGAACGTCTCTCCACATGCTCAGTTCTGAGAAATTAGTGTGTGTGAAAGCCGTCCTTCAACTTGCTTGTTGGGAACACAAAGATTCTTTTAGGTTGCAATGTCCACTCCATACATATATATGGGGAGGTACTAGCTCCAACGCGGTTTTACAGTGAAAAGAGCAGGAAGTTCAAAACGGCACTAGGAAACAGACTGAGAAACCAGAGTAATAGTTTCGCCTGCAACCCGTTCAACTTGTGCTAGATGAACGAACGTCTCTCCACATGAACTGTTCTGAGAGATATTTGTGTGTGAAAGCCGTGCTTCACCTAGCTTCTTGGGAAAACAAAGTCTCTTTTCAGGTGCAAACTCCACTACATATATATCTATGGGGGGTACAAGCTCCAAATCGGTTTTACAGTGAAAATTGCAGGAACATAAATCTGGCACTAGGAAACAGACTGAGAAACCAGAGTAAAAGTTTCTCCTGCAACCCGTTCCCTTTGTGCTAGATGAACGAACGTCCCTCCACATGCTCAGTACTGAGAGAGAAGTGTGTGTGAATTCCACACTTCACCTATCTTGTTGGGAACACAAAGTTTCTTTTCAGATGCAAACTCAACTCCATACATATATATATGGGGAGGTACTAACTCCAACTCGGTTTTACAGTGATAACTGCAGGAACATTAAAACGGCACTAGGAAACAGACAGAGAAACCAGAGTAAAAGTTTCCCCTGCAACCCGTTCCTTTTGTGCTTCATGAACAAAAGTCTCTCCACATGCTCAGTTCTGAGAGAGATGTGAAACTGAAAGCCGTCCTTCACCTAGCTTGTTGGGAACACAAAGTTACTTTTCAGTTAGAATCTCCACTCCATACATATATATGGGGAGGTACAATACCCAACTCGATTTTACAGTGAAAACTGCAATAAATTCAAAACAGCACTACGAAACAGACTGAGTAACGGGGGAAATAGTTTATCCTACAAACCATTCCCTTTCAGCTAGATGAACGAACGTCTCTCCACATGCTAAATTCTGAGAGATAAGTGTGTGTGAATGCCGTCCTTCAAATATCTTGTTGGGAACACAAAGTTTCTTTTCAGTTGCTAACTCCAATTTATAAATATATATGGGGAAGTACTAGCTCCAACTCGGTTTTACAGTAAAAATCGCAGGAACTTCAAACCGGCACTAGGAAACAGACTGAGAAACCAGAGTAAAAGTTTCTCCTGCATACCGTTCCTATTTGCTAGATGAACGAACGTCTCTCCACATGCTCAGTTCTGAGAGATATGTGAGTGTGAAAGCCGTACTTCACCTAGCTTGTTGGGAACACAATGTTTCTTTTCAGGAGCAAACTAAATCCATAAATATATATGGGGAGGTACTAGCACCAACTCGATTTTACAGTGAAAACTGCAAGGAATTCAAACATGCACTAGGAAAAAGACTGAGAAACGGGAATAATAGTTACACCTGCAACACGTTCCATTTATGCTAGATGAACGAACGTCTCTCTACATGCTAATTACTCAGAGATAATTGTGTGTGAATGCCGTACTTCAACCTGCTTGTTGGGAACACAAAGATACTTTTCTGTTGCAAACTCCAATCCATAAATTTATATGGGAAAGTACTAGCTCCAAATCGGTTTTACAGAGAAAACTGCAGGAAACTTCAAAACGGCACTTGGAAACAGACTGAGAGCCCCGAGTAAAATTTTCTTCTGCAACCCGTTCCTTTTGTGCTAGATGAACGAACGTCTCTCCACATGCTCAGTTCTGAGAGATAATTATGTGTGATAGTCGTCCTTCACCTAGCTTGTTGGGAACACAAATAATCTTTTCAGGTTCAAACACCACTCCACACATATCTATGGGGAGGTACAAGCTCCAACTCGGTTTTACAGTGAAAAATGCAGGAACTTCAAATCGGCACTAGGAAACAGACTGAGGAACCAGGGTAAAAGTTTCACCTTCAAACCGTTCCATTTGTGCTAGATGAACGAACGTCTCTCCACATGCTCAGTTCTGAGAAATTAGTGTGTGTGAAAGCCGTCCTTCAACTTGCTTGTTGGGAACACAAAGATTCTTTTAGGTTGCAATGTCCACTCCATACATATATATGGGGAGGTACTAGCTCCAACGCGGTTTTACAGTGAAAAGAGCAGGAAGTTCAAAACGGCACTAGGAAACAGACTGAGAAACCAGAGTAATAGTTTCGCCTGCAACCCGTTCAACTTGTGCTAGATGAACGAACGTCTCTCCACATGAACTGTTCTGAGAGATATTTGTGTGTGAAAGCCGTGCTTCACCTAGCTTCTTGGGAAAACAAAGTCTCTTTTCAGGTGCAAACTCCACTACATATATATCTATGGGGGGGTACAAGCTCCAAATCGGTTTTACAGTGAAAATTGCAGGAACATAAATCTGGCACTAGGAAACAGACTGAGAAACCAGAGTAAAAGTTTCTCCTGCAACCCGTTCCCTTTGTGCTAGATGAACGAACGTCCCTCCACATGCTCAGTACTGAGAGAGAAGTGTGTGTGAATTCCACACTTCACCTATCTTGTTGGGAACACAAAGTTTCTTTTCAGATGCAAACTCAACTCCATACATATATATATGGGGAGGTACTAACTCCAACTCGGTTTTACAGTGATAACTGCAGGAACATTAAAACGGCACTAGGAAACAGACAGAGAAACCAGAGTAAAAGTTTCCCCTGCAACCCGTTCCTTTTGTGCTTCATGAACAAAAGTCTCTCCACATGCTCAGTTCTGAGAGAGATGTGAAACTGAAAGCCGTCCTTCACCTAGCTTGTTGGGAACACAAAGTTACTTTTCAGTTAGAATCTCCACTCCATACATATATATGGGGAGGTACAATACCCAACTCGATTTTACAGTGAAAACTGCAATAAATTCAAAACAGCACTACGAAACAGACTGAGTAACGGGGGAAATAGTTTATCCTACAAACCATTCCCTTTCAGCTAGATGAACGAACGTCTCTCCACATGCTAAATTCTGAGAGATAAGTGTGTGTGAATGCCGTCCTTCAAATATCTTGTTGGGAACACAAAGTTTCTTTTCAGTTGCTAACTCCAATTTATAAATATATATGGGGAAGTACTAGCTCCAACTCGGTTTTACAGTAAAAATCGCAGGAACTTCAAACCGGCACTAGGAAACAGACTGAGAAACCAGAGTAAAAGTTTCTCCTGCATACCGTTCCTATTTGCTAGATGAACGAACGTCTCTCCACATGCTCAGTTCTGAGAGATATGTGAGTGTGAAAGCCGTACTTCACCTAGCTTGTTGGGAACACAATGTTTCTTTTCAGGAGCAAACTAAAATCCATAAATATATATGGGGAGGTACTAGCACCAACTCGATTTTACAGTGAAAACTGCAAGGAATTCAAACATGCACTAGGAAAAAGACTGAGAAACGGGAATAATAGTTACACCTGCAACACGTTCCATTTATGCTAGATGAACGAACGTCTCTCTACATGCTAATTACTCAGAGATAATTGTGTGTGAATGCCGTACTTCAACCTGCTTGTTGGGAACACAAAGATACTTTTCTTTTGCAAACTCCAATCCATAAATTTATATGGGAAAGTACTAGCTCCAAATCGGTTTTACAGAGAAAACTGCAGGAAATTCAAAACGGCACTTGGAAACAGACTGAGAGCCCCGAGTAAAATTTTCTTCTGCAACCCGTTCCTTTTGAGCTAGATGAACGAACGTCTCTCCACATGCTCAGTTCTGAGAGATAATTATGTGTGATAGTCGTCCTTCACCTAGCTTGTTGGGAACACAAATAATCTTTTCAGGTTCAAACACCACTCCACACATATCTATGGGGAGGTACAAGCTCCAACTCGGTTTTACAGTGAAAAATGCAGGAACTTCAAATCGGCACTAGGAAACAGACTGAGGAACCAGGGTAAAAATTTCACATTCAAACCGTTCCATTTGTGCTAGATGAACGAATGTCTCTCCACATGCTCAGTTCTGAGTGATAATTGTGTGTGAAAGCCATACTTCACCTATCTTGTTGGGAACAGGTAGTTTCTTTTCAGTTGCAAATTCCACTCCATATATATATATGGTGAAGTACTAGCACCATCACTGTTTTAAACTTATAACTGCAAGCAATTCTAACCGGCACTAGGAAACATTGTGACAAAAGAGTGTAATAGATAATCCTGCAACCCGTTTCATTTGTACTAGATGAACGAACGTATCTCCAGATGCTTAGTTCTAAGAAGTAATTGTGTGTGATATCCTTCCTTCACCTATCTTGTTGGGAACACAAAGTTTCTTTTCAGTTTCAATCCCTACTCCAAACATATATATGGGTTGGTTCAAGCTCCAACTCGGTTTTACAGTCAAAACTGCAGGAACCTCAAACCGGAACTAGGAAACAAATTGAGAATCCAGAGTAAAACTTTCAACTGCAACCCGTTCCCTTTGTGGTAGATGAACGAACGTCTCTCCACATGCTCAGTACTGAGAGAGAAGTGTGATTGAATTCCACACTTCACCTATCTTGTTGGGAACACAAAGTTTCTTTTCAGATGCAAACTCAACTCCATACATATATATATGGGGAGGTAATAACTCCAATTCGGATTTACAGTGATAACTGCAGGAATATTAAAATGGCACTAGGAAACAGACTGAGAAACCAGAGTAAAAGTTTCCCCTGCAACCCGTTCCTTTTGTGCTACATGAACAAAAGTCTCTCCACATTCTCAGTTCTGAGAGAGATGTGAAAGTGAAAGCCGTCCTTCACCTAGCTTGCTGGGAACACAAAGATTCTTTTCAGTTGCAAACTCCACTCCATACATATATATGGGGAGGTACAATACCCAACTCGATTTTACAGTGAAAACTGCAATAAATTCAAAACAGCTCTACAAAACAGACTGAGTAACGGGAGAAATAGTTTATTCTACAACCCATTCCCTTTCAGCTAGATGAAAGAACGTCTCTCCACATGCTAAATTCTGAGAGATAAGTGTGTGTGAATGCCGTCCTTCAAATATCTTGTTGGGAACACAAAGTTTCTTTTCAGTTGCTAACTCCAATTTATAAATATATATGGGGAAGTACTAGCTCCAACTCGGTTTTACAGTAAAATCGCAGGAACTTCAAACCGGCACTAGGAAACAGTCTGAGAAACCAGAGTAAAAGTTTCTCCTGCATACAGTTCCTATTTGCTAGATGAACGAACGTCTCTCCACATGCTCAGTTCTGAGAGATAATTGTGTGTGAAAGCCGTACTTCACCTAGCTTGTTGGGAACAGGAAGTTTCTTTTCAGTTGCAAATTCCACTCCATATATATATATGGGGAAGTACTAGCACCATCACTGTTTTAAACTTATAACTGCAAGCAATTCTAACCGGCACTAGGAAACATTGTGACAAAAGAGTGTAATAGTTTCTCCTGCAACCCGTTCCATTTGTACTAGCTGAAAGAACGTATCTCCAGATGCTCAGTTCTGAGAGGTAAGTGTGTGTGATATCCTTCCTTCACCTATCTTGTTGGGAACACAAAGTTTCTTTTCAGTTGCAATCCCTACTCCATACATATATATGGGTTGGTTCAAGCTCCAACTCGGTTTTACAGTCAAAACTGCAGGAACCTCAAACCGGAACTAGGAAACAAATTGAGAATCCAGAGTAAAACTTTCAACTGCAACCCATTCCCTTTGTGCTAGATGAACGAACATCTCTCCACATGCTCAGTACTGAGAGAGAAGTGTGATTGAAATCCACACTTCACCTATCTTGTTGGGAACACATAGTTTCTTTTCAGATGCAAACTCAACTCCATACATATATATATGGGGAGGTACTAACTCCAACTCGGATTTACAGTGATAACTGCAGGAACATTAAAACGGCACTAGGAAACAGACTGAGAAACCAGAGTAAAAGTTTCCCCTGCAACCCGTTCCTTTTGTGCTACATGAACAAAAGTCTCTCCACATGCTCAGTTCTGAGAGAGATGTGAAAGTGAAAGCCGTCCTTCACCTAGCTTGTTGGGAACACAAAGTTTCTTTTCAGTTGCAAACTCCACTCCATACATATATATGGGGAGGTACAATACCCAACTCGATTTTACAGTGAAAACTGCAATAAATTCAAAACAGCACTACGAAACAGACTGAGTAACGGGAGAAATAGTTTATCCTACAACCCATTCCCTTTCAGCTAGATGAACGAACGTTTCTCCACATGCTAAATTCTGAGACATAAGTGTGTGTGAATGCCTTCATTCAAATATCTTGTTGGGAACACAAAGTTTCTTTTCAGTTGCTAACTCCAATTTATAAATATATATGGGGAAGTACTAGCTCCAACTAGGTTTTACAGTAAAAATCGCAGGAACTTCAAACCGGCACTAGGAAACAGACTGAGAAACCAGAGTAAAAGTTTCTCCTGCATACAGTTCCTATTTGCTAGATGAACGAACGTCTCTCCACATGCTCAGTTCTGAGAGATAATTGTGTGTGATAGCCGTACTTCACCTAGCTTGTTGGGAACAGGAAGTTTCTTTACAGTTGCAAATTCCACTCCATATATATATATGGGGAAGTACTAGCACCATCACTGTTTTAAACTTATAACTGCAAGCAATTCTAACCGGCACTAGGAAACATTGTGACAAAAGAGTGTAATAGTTTCTCCTGCAACCCGTTCCATTTGTACTAGCTGAAAGAACGTATCTCCAGATGCTCAGTTCTGAGAGGTAAGTGTGTGTGATATCCTTCCTTCACCTATCTTGTTGGGAACACAAAGTTTCTTTTCAGTTGCAATCCCTACTCCATACATATATATGGGTTGGTTCAAGCTCCAACTCGGTTTTACAGTCAAAACTGCAGGAACCTCAAACCGGAACTAGGAAACAAATTGAGAATCCAGAGTAAAACTTTCAATTGCAACCAGTTCCCTTTGTGCTAGAAGAAAGAACGAATCTCCACATGCTCAGTTCTGAGAGATATGTGTGTGTGAAAGCCGTACTTCACCTAGCTTGTTGGGAATACAAAGTTTCTTTTCAGGTTCCAACTCCACTCCATACATATCTATGGGGACGTACTAGCTTCAACTCGGTTTTACAGTGAAAACAGCAGGAACTTCAAACCGGCACTAGGAAACAGACTGAAAAAGCATAATAAATGTTTCCCCTGCAACCCGTTCCCTTTGTGATAGATGAACGAAAGTCTCTTCACATGCTCATTTCTGCGAGGTAATGTGTGTGATAGCCGCCCTTCACCTAGCTTGTTGGGGACACAAAGTATCTTTTCAGTAGCAAAATGCACTCCATACTTATATATGCGGAGGTTCTAGCTACAACACGGTTTTACAGTGAAAGCTGCAGGAACTTCAAAGAGACACTAGGAAACAGAATGAGAATCCAGAGAAATAGTTTCTCTTGCATCCCGTTCCCTTTGTGCTAGATGAACGAACTTCTCTCCACATGCTCAGTTCTGAGAGATAAGTGTGTGTGAAAGCCGTAGTTCACCTAGATTGTTGGGAACACAAAGTTTCTTTTCACGTTCAAACTCTACTCCATACATATATATGAGTTGGTACAAGCTCCAACTCGCTTTTATAGTGAAAACTGCAGGAATTTCAAACCGGCACTAGGAAACAGATTGAGAAATCAGAGTAGAAGATTCTCCTGCAACCCGTTACTTTTTGCTAGATAAACGAACGTCTCTCCACATGCTCAGTTCTGAGAGATAAGTGTGTGTGAAAGCCGTTCTTCACATAGCTTTTTGGGAACACAAAGTTTCTTTTCAGTTGCAAAATGCACTCCATATATATATATGGGTATATAGTAGCTCCAACTCGGTTTTAGAGTGAAAAATGCAGGAACTTCAAACAGACACTAGGAAACACGCTGAGAAACCAGAGGAAAACTTTCTCCTGCAATCCATTCCCTTTCTGTTAGATGAAAGAACGTCTCTCCACACGCTCAGTTCTGAGAGATAAGTGTGTGTGAAAGCACTCATTCAACAAGCTTGTTGGGAACACAAAGTTTCTTTTCGAGTGCAAACTGCACTCCATACATATCTATGGGGAGGTATTAGCTCCAACTCAGTTTTACAGTGAAAACTGCAGGAACTTCAAACAGGCACTAAGAAATAGACTGAGAAACCAGAGTAAAAGTATCCCCTGCAAACCTTTCAGTTTGTGCTAGATACACGAACGTCTCCCCACATGCTCAGTTCTGAGAGATAACACTGTGTGGAAGCCGTACTTCAACTAGCTTTTTGGGAACACAAAGTAACTTTTCAGTTGCCAACTCCACTCCATACAAATATATGGGGAGGTACTAGGTTCAAATCTGTTTTACAGTGAAAACTGCAGGAACTTCAAACCGGCACTAAGAAACAGACTGAGAAACCAGAGTAAAAGTATCCTCTGCAACCCTTTCAGTTTGTGCTAAATGAACGAACGTCTCTCAACATGCTCATTTCTGAGAGATAACTCTGTGTGGAAGCCGTACTTCAACTAGCTTTTTGGAAACACAAAGTATCTTTTCAGTTGCCAACTCCATTCCATACCAATATATGGGGAGGTACTAGGTTCAAATCTGTTTTACAGTGAATACTGCAGGAACTTCAAACCGGCACTAGGAAACAGACTGAGAAAACAGAGTAAAAGTTTATCATGCAACCCGTTCCATTTTGCTAGATGAACGAATGTCTCTCCACATGCTCAGTTCTGAGATAAAAGTGTGTGTGAAAGCCGTTTTTCACCTAGCTTGTTGGGAACACAAAGTTTCTTTTCAGGTACAAACTCCACTCCTTACATACATAAGGGGTGGTACTAGCTCCAACACAGTTTTACAGTGAAAACTGCAGCAACTTCAAACAGGCACTAAGAAATAGACTGAGAAACCAGAGTAAAAGTATTCCTTGCAAACCTTTCTAGTTTGTGCTAGATAAACGAACGTCTCCCCACATGCTCAGTTCTGAGAGATAACTCTGTGTGGAAGCCGTACTTCAACTAGCTTTTTGGGAACACAAAGTAATTTTTCAGTTGCCAACTCCACTCCATACAAATATATGGGGAGGTACTAGGTTCAAATCTGTTTTACAGTGAAAACTGCAGGAACTTCAAACCGGTACTAAGAAACAGACTGAGAAACCAGAGTAAAAGTATCCCCTGCAACCCTTTCAGTTTGTGCTAAATGAACGAACGTCTCTCAACATGCTGATTTCTGAGAGATAACTCTGTGTGGAAGCCGTACTTCAACTAGCTTTTTGGAAACACAAAGTATCTTTTCAGTTGCCAACTCCATTCCATACCAATATATGGGGAGGTACTAGGTTCAAATCTGTTTTACAGTGAATACTGCAGGAACTTCAAACCGGCACTAGGAAACAGACTGAGAAAACAGAGTAAAAGTTTATCATGCAACCCGTTCCATTTTGCTAGATGATTGAAAGTCTCTCCACATGCTCAGTTCTGAGATAAAAGTGTGTGTGAAAGCCGTTTTTCACCTAGATTGTTGGGAACACAAAGTTTCTTTTCAGGTTCAAAGTCCACTCCTTACATATATAAGGGGTGGTACTAGCTCCAACACAGTTTTACAGTGAAAGCGGCAGGAACTTCAAACCGACACTAGGAAACAATGAGAAACCTGAGAAAAAGTTTCTCTTGCATCCCATTCTTTCGTGCTAGATGAACAAACGTCTCTCCACATGCTCAGTTCTGAGAGATAAGTGTGTGTTAGCCGTCCTTCACCTAGCTTGTTGGGAACACAAAAGTTCTTTTTAGTTTCAAACTCTAATCCATACATATATATGGGTTGATACAAGCTCCAACACGGTTTTACAGTGAAAACTGCAGTAACTTCAAATCGGCACTAGGAAACAGATTGAGAAACCAGAGTAAAAGATTCCCTGCAACCCATTCCCTTTGTGCTAGATGAACGAACGTTTCTCCACATGCTCAATTCTGAGAGATTATTGTGTGTGAAAGCCGTGCTTCACCTATCTTGTTGGGAATACAAAGATCCTTTTCAGGTGCAAACTCCAATCCATACATATATATGGGGAGGTACAAGCTCGAAACCTTTTTTACAGTGAAAACTGCAGGAACTTCAAACCGGCACTAGGAAACAGAATGAGAATCCAGATTAAACGTTTCTCGTGCAACCCGTTCCGTTTGTGCTAGATGAACGATCGTCTCTCCACATGCTCATTTCTGGGAGATAAGTGTGTGTGAAAGACGTGCTTCAAATAGCTTGTTGGGAACACAATATTTCTTTTCAGTTACAAATCGCACTCCATACATATATATGGGGAAGTACTAGCTCCAACTCGGTTTTAAAGTGAAAACTGCAGGAACTTCACATCGGGACTAGGAAAAAGACTGAGAATACAGAATAAAATTGTCCTGTAACCCGTTCATTTTCTGCTAGATGAACGAACGTCTCTCCACATGCTCATTTCAAAGATAAAAGTGTGTGTGAAAGCCGATTTCATCTAGCATGTTGGGAACACAGTGTTTCATTTCAGTTGCAAAAACCACTCCATACATACATATGGGGAAGTACTAGCTACTAACCGGTTTTACAGTGAAAACTGCAGAAATTTCAAACAGGCACTAGGAAACAGACTAAGAAACCAGTGTAAAAGTTTCTCCTGCAAGCAGTTCCCTTTGTGCTAGATGAACGAACGTCTCGCCACATGCTCAGTTCTGAGAGGTAAATGTGAGTGAAAGCTGTACTTCACCTAGCTTGTTGGGAACACAAAGTTTCTTTTCAGTTGCAAAATCCACTCCATACATATATATGGGTATATACTAGCTCCAACTCGATTTTACAGTGAAAACTGCAGGAACTTCAAACCGGCCCTAGGAAACAGACTGAGAAAACAGAGTAAAAGATTCTCCTGCAACCCGTTCCCTTTGTGCTAGATGAACGAACGTCTCTCCACATGCTCAGTTCTGAGAAATAAGTGTTTGTGAAAGCCGTCATTCACCTAGCTTGATGGGAACAGAAAGTTTTTTTTCAGGTTCAAATTCCACTCCATACATATCTATGGGGACGTACTAGCTCCAACTCGGTTTTACAGTGAAAACTGCAGGAAATTCAAACCGGCACTAGGAAACAGACTGAGAAACCAGAATAAAAGTTTCTCTTGCAACCCATTCCCTTTCTGTTAGATGAACGAAAATCTCTCCACATGCTCAGGTCTAAGTTGTAAGTGTGTGTGAAAGCCGCACTTCACCTAGCTTGTTGGGGAAACAAAGTTCTTTTCAGTTGCAAATTCCACTCCATATTGATATATATGGGGAGGTACTAGCTACAACTCGGTTTTACAGTGACAAATGCAGGAACATCAAACCGGCACTAGGAAAGAGACTGAGAAACCAGAGTAAAAGTTTCTCCTGCAACCCGTTCACTTTGTGCTAGATGAACGAACGTCTCTCCACATGCTCATTTCTGAGAGATAACAATGTGTGAAAGCCGTCCTTCACCTAGTTTGTTGGGAACACAAAGTTCCTTTTAAGCTGAAATCTCCACTCCAGACATATCTATGGGGAGGTACAAACCCCAAATCGGTTTTACAGTGAAAATTGCAGGCATTTCAAACCGGCCCTAGTAAACAGACTGAGAAACCAGAGTAAAAGTTTCTCCTGCAACCAGTTCCCTCGGTTCTAGATGAACGAACGTCTCTCCACATGCTCAGATCTGAGAGATAAGTGTGTGTGAAAGCCGTCCTACACATATCTTGTTCTGAACACAAAGTTTCTTTTCAGTTGCTAACTCCAATACATACATATATATGGGGAGGTACTAGCTCCAAATCGGATTTACAGTGAAAAATATAGGAACTTCAAACCGGCACTAGGAAACAGACTGAGAAAACAGAGTAAAAGTTTATCATTCAACCCGTTCCATTTTGCTAGATGAACGAAAGTCTCTCCACATGCTCAGTTCTGAGATATAAGTGTGTGTGAAAGCCGTTTTTCACATAGCTTTTTGGGAACACAAAGTTTCTTTTCAGGTTCAAACTCCACTCCATACATATATAAGGGGTGGTTCTAGCTCCAACACAGTTTTACAGTGAAAGCTGCAGGAACTTCAAAACCGACACTAGGAAACAATGAGAAACCTGAGAAAAAGTTTCTCTTGCATCACATTCTTCTGTGCTAGATGAACAAACGTCTCTCCACATGCTCGGTTCTGAGAGATAAGTGTGTGTTAGCCGTCGTTCAACTAGATTGTTGGGAACACAAAGGTTCTTTTCAGGTTCAAACTCTAATCCATACATATATATGGGTTGGTAAAAGCTCCAACTCGGTTTTACAGTGAAAACTGCAGGAACTTCAAATCGGCACTAGGAAACAGATTGAGAAACCAGAGTAAAAATTCTCCTGCAACCCATTCCCTTTGTGCTAGATGAACGAACGTTTCTCCACATGCTCAATTCTGAGAAAGAATTGTGTGTGAAAGCCGTCCTTCACATATCTTGTTGGGAATACAAAGATCCTTTTCAGGTGCAAACTCCACTCCAAACATATATATGGGGAGGTACAAGCTCCAACTCTTTTTACAGTGAAAATGCAGGAAGTTCAAACCGGCACTAGGAAACAAAATGAGAATCCAGATTAAACGTTTCTCGTGCAACCCGTTCCGTTTGTACTAGATGAAGTATCGTCTCTCCACATGCTCATTTCTGGGAGATAAGTGTGTGTGAAAGACGTGCTTCAAATAACTTGTTGGGAACACAATGTTTCTTTTCTGTTACAAATCCCACTCCATATATATATATGGGGAAGTACTAGCTCCAACTCGGTTTTAAAGTGAAAACTGCAGGAACTTCACAACGGGACTAGGAAAAAGACTGAGAATACAGAATAAAATTGTCCTGCAACCCGTTCATTTTCTGCTAGATGAATGAACGTCTCTCCACATGCTCATTTCAGAGATATAAGTGTGTGTGAAAGCCGATTTCAACTAGCATGTTGGGAACACAGTGTTTCATTTCAGTTGGAAACACCACTCCATACATATCTATGGGGACGTACTAGCTCCAACTCGGTTTTAAAGTGAAAACTGCAGGAAATTCAAACCGGCACTAGGAAACAGACTGAGAAACCAGAATAAAAGTTTCTCTTGCAACCCATTCCCTTTCTGTTAGATGAACGAAAATCTCTCCAAATGCTCAGGTCTAAGTTGTAAGTGTGTGTGAAAGCCGCACTTCACCTAGCTTGTTGGGGAAACAAAGTTCTTTTCAGTTGCAAATTCCACTCCATATTTATATATGGGGAGGTACTAGCTACAACTCGGTTTTACAGTGACAAATGCAGGAACATCAAACCGGAACTAGGAAAGAGATGGAGAAACCAGAGTAAAAGTTTCTCCTGCAACCCGTTCACTTTGTGCTAGATGAACGAACGTCTCTCCACATGCTCATTTCTGAGAGATAACAGTGTGTGAAAGCCGTCCTTCACCTAGCTTTTTGGGAAGACAAAATTTCTTTTAAGCTGAAAACTCCACTCCAGATATATCTATGGGGAGGTACTAACCCCAAATCGGTTTTAAAGTGAAAATTGCAGGCATTTCAAACCGGCCCTAGTAAACAGACAGAGAAACCAGAGTAAAAGTTTCTCCTGCAACCAGTTCCCTCGGTTCTAAATGAACAAATGTCTCTCCACGTGCTCAGTTCTGAGAGATAAGTGTGTGTGAAAGCCGTCCTACACATATCTTGTTCTGAACACAAAGTTTCTTTTCAGTTGCTAACTCCAATACATACATATATATGGGGAGGTACTAGCTCCAAATCGGATTTACAGTGAAAAATTCAGGAACTTCAAACCGGCACAAGGAAACAGACTGAGAAATCAGAGTAAAGTTTCTCCTGCAAACCGTTTCTTTTGTCCTAGATAAATGATCATCTCTCCAAATGCTCAGATCTGAGAGATAATTGTGTGTGAAAGCCGTCCTTCAACTTGCTTGTTGAGAACACAAAGATTCTTTTCAATTGCAAAATCCACTCCATACATATATATTGGGAGATACTAGCTCCAACTCGGTTTTACAGTGAAAACTGCAGGATTTTCAAACCGGCACTAGGAACCAGACTCAGAAACCAGAGTAAAAGTTTCTCCTGCAACCCTTTCCATTTGTGCTAGATGAACGAAAGACTCTCCACATGCTCAGATCTGAGAGAAAAATGTGTGTGAAAGCCGTACTTCACCTAGCATGTTGGGAACACAAAGATTCTTTCCAGGTGATAACTCCACTCCATACATATATATGGGGAGGTACTAGCAGGAAATCGGTTTTACAGTGAAAACTGAAACAAATTCAAACCGGTACTACGAAACAGCCTGAGATACGAGAGTAATAGTTTTTCCTGCAACCCGTTCCCTTTGTGCTATATGAACGAAAGTCTCTCCACATGCTCAGTTCTGAGAGATAAGTGTGTGTGAAAGCCGTCCTTCAAATAGCTTCTTGGGAACACAAAGATTATTTTCAGTTGCAAACTCCAATCCATACATATATATGGGGAGGTACTAGATCCAACTCGGTTTTACAGTGAAAACTGCAGGAACTTCAAACTGGCACTAGGAAACAGTCTGAGAAACCAGAGTAAATGTTTCTCCTGCCACCCGTTCCCTTGGTGCTAGATGAACGAACGTCTCTCCACATGCTCAGCTCTGAGAGATAACTCTGTGTGAAAGCCGTACTTATCTAGCTTGTTGGGAACACAAAGATTATATTCAGGTGCAAATTCCACTCCATAAATATATATGGGGAGGTAATAACTCAACTCGGTTTTACAGAGAAAACTGCAGAAACTTCAACCCTGCAATAGGAAACAGACTGAGAAACCAGACTAAAATTTTCACCTGCAACCCGTTCCCTTTGTGCTAGATGAACGAACATCTCTCCACATGCTCAGTTCTGAGAGATAATTGTGTGTGAAAGCCGTCCTTCAACTAGATTTTTGGGAACCCAAAGTTCCTTTTAAGTTGCAAACTCCACTCCATACATATATATGGGTAGGTACAAGCTCCAGCTCGGTTTACAGTGAAAACTGCATGAACTTCAAACCGGCACTAGGAAACAGACTTAGAATCCAGAGTAAAATTTTCTCCTGCAACCCTTTCCCTTGTGCTAGATGAATGAACGTCTCTCCACATGCTCATTTCTGGGAGATAAGTGTGTGTGAAACACGTGCTTCAACTAGCTTGTTTGGAACACAAAGTTTCTTTTCAGTTACAAATTCCACTCCATACATATATATAGGGAGGTATTAGCTCCAACTCTGTTTTAAAGTGAAAACTGCAGGAACTTCAAACCGGCACTGGGAAACAGGCTGTGAAACCGGAGTAAAAGTATCCCCTTCAATCAGTTCTCTTTGTCCTACATGAAAGAACGTCTCTCCACATGCTCAGTTCTGAGATATAAGTGTGTGTGAAAGCCGTTTTAAACAAGCATGTTGGGAACACAAAGATTCTTTTCAGTTGCCAACTCCACTTCATACATACATATGGGGAGGTACTAGCTCCTAAACGGGTTTACAGTGAAAATTGCAGAAAATTCAAACAGGCTCTAGGAAACAGACTAAGAAACGAGAGTAAAAGATTCTCCTGCAACCAGTTCCCTTTGTGCTAGATGAACGAACGTCTCGCCACATGCTCAGTTCTGAGAGGTAATTGTGATTTTAAGCCATACTTCACCAATCTTGTTGGGAACACAAAGTTTCTTTTCAGTTGCACACTCCAGTCCATACTTATATATGGGTAGGTACTAGCTCCAACTCGGTTTTTCAGTGAAAACTGCAGGAACTTCATACAGGCACTGGGAAACAGACTGAGAAACCGGAGTAAAAGTATCCCCTTCATCCAGTTCTCTTTGTCCTACATGAAAGAACATCTCTCCACATGCTCAGTTCTGAGAGATAATTGTGTGTGAAAGCCGCCCTTAAACTAGCTTGTTGGAAGCACAAAGCTTCTTTTCAGTTGCAAACTCCAATCCATATATATATATGGGTAGTTACAAGCTCAAACTCGGTTTAACAGTGAAAACTGCAGGAAATTCAAACCGGCACTAGGAAACAGACTGAGAAACCAGAATAAAAGTTTCTCTTGCAACCCATTCCCTTTCTGTTAGATGAACGAAAATCTCTCCACATGCTCAGGTCTAAGTTGTAAGTGTGTGTGAAAGCCGCACTTCACCTAGCTTGTTGGGGAAACAAAGTTCTTTTCAGTTGCAAATTCCACTCCATATTTATATATGGGGAGGTACTAGCTACAACTCGGTTTTACAGTGACAAATGCAGGAACATCAAACCGGAACTAGGAAAGAGATGGAGAAACCAGAGTAAAAGTTTCTCCTGCAACCCGTTCACTTTGTGCTAGATGAACGAACGTCTCTCCACATGCTCATTTCTGAGAGATAACAGTGTGTGAAAGCCGTCCTTCACCTAGCTTTTTGGGAAGACAAAATTTCTTTTAAGCTGAAAACTCCACTCCAGATATATCTATGGGGAGGTACTAACCCCAAATCGGTTTTAAAGTGAAAATTGCAGGCATTTCAAACCGGCCCTAGTAAACAGACAGAGAAACCAGAGTAAAAGTTTCTCCTGCAACCAGTTCCCTCGGTTCTAAATGAACAAATGTCTCTCCACGTGCTCAGTTCTGAGAGATAAGTGTGTGTGAAAGCCGTCCTACACATATCTTGTTCTGAACACAAAGTTTCTTTTCAGTTGCTAACTCCAATACATACATATATATGGGGAGGTACTAGCTCCAAATCGGATTTACAGTGAAAAATTCAGGAACTTCAAACCGGCACAAGGAAACAGACTGAGAAATCAGAGTAAAGTTTCTCCTGCAAACCGTTTCTTTTGTCCTAGATAAATGATCATCTCTCCAAATGCTCAGATCTGAGAGATAATTGTGTGTGAAAGCCGTCCTTCAACTTGCTTGTTGAGAACACAAAGATTCTTTTCAATTGCAAAATCCACTCCATACATATATATTGGGAGATACTAGCTCCAACTCGGTTTTACAGTGAAAACTGCAGGATTTTCAAACCGGCACTAGGAACCAGACTCAGAAACCAGAGTAAAAGTTTCTCCTGCAACCCTTTCCATTTGTGCTAGATGAACGAAAGACTCTCCACATGCTCAGATCTGAGAGAAAAATGTGTGTGAAAGCCGTACTTCACCTAGCATGTTGGGAACACAAAGATTCTTTCCAGGTGATAACTCCACTCCATACATATATATGGGGAGGTACTAGCAGGAAATCGGTTTTACAGTGAAAACTGAAACAAATTCAAACCGGTACTACGAAACAGCCTGAGATACGAGAGTAATAGTTTTTCCTGCAACCCGTTCCCTTTGTGCTATATGAACGAAAGTCTCTCCACATGCTCAGTTCTGAGAGATAAGTGTGTGTGAAAGCCGTCCTTCAAATAGCTTCTTGGGAACACAAAGATTATTTTCAGTTGCAAACTCCAATCCATACATATATATGGGGAGGTACTAGATCCAACTCGGTTTTACAGTGAAAACTGCAGGAACTTCAAACTGGCACTAGGAAACAGTCTGAGAAACCAGAGTAAATGTTTCTCCTGCCACCCGTTCCCTTGGTGCTAGATGAACGAACGTCTCTCCACATGCTCAGCTCTGAGAGATAACTCTGTGTGAAAGCCGTACTTATCTAGCTTGTTGGGAACACAAAGATTATATTCAGGTGCAAATTCCACTCCATAAATATATATGGGGAGGTAATAACTCAACTCGGTTTTACAGAGAAAACTGCAGAAACTTCAACCCTGCAATAGGAAACAGACTGAGAAACCAGGATAAATGTTTCTCCTGCAACCCGTTCCCTTTGTGCTAGATGAACGAACGTCTCTCCACATGCTCAGTTCTGAGAGATAATTGTGTGTGAAAGCCGTACTTCAACTAGCTTGTTGGAAACACAGAGTTTCTTTTCACTTGCAAACACCACTCCACACATATAAATGGGGAGGTACTAGCTCCAACACGGTTTTACAGTGAAAACTGCAGGAACTTCAAACCGACACTAGGAAACAGACTGGGAAACCAGAGTAAAAGTTTTTCCTGCAACACGTTCCCTTTGTGCTAGATGAACGAACGTCTCTCCACATGCTCAGTTCTGAGAGAAAATTGTGTGTGAAAGCCGTTCTTCACCTATCTTGTTGGGAACACAAAGATCCTTTTCAGGTGCAAACTACACTCCATACATATATAAGGGAAGGTACAAGCTCCGACTCGTTTTTACAGTGAAAACTGCAGGAAGTTCATACCGGCCCTAGGAAACAGACTTAGAATCCAGAGGAAAAGTTTCTCAGGCAACCCGTTCCCTTTGTGCTAGATGGACGAACGTCTCTCCACATGCTCAGTTCTGGGAGATAGGTGTGTGTGAAAGACGAGCTTCAAATAGCTTGTTGGGAACACAAAGTTTCTTTTCAGTTGCAAACTCCACTTCATACATATATATATGTGGAGGTACGAGCTCCAACACGGTTTTAAAATGAAACCTGCAGGAAAATCTAACCGGCACTATGAAACAGACTGAGAAACCAGACTAAAATTTTCACCTGCTACACTTTCTCTTTTTGCTAGATGAACGAACGTCTCTCCACATGCTCCGATCTGAGAGATAATTGTGTGTGATAGCCGTCCTTCAACTAGCTTGTTGGGAACACAAAGTTTCTTTTCAGTTGCAAACTCCAATCCATACATATATACGGTGAGGTACAATCAACAACTCGGATTTAAAATTAAAACTGAAGGAAATTCAAACGGGCACTAGGAAACAGACTGAGAAACCAGACTAAAAGTTTCCTCTGCAACCCGTTCCTTTTGTGCTAGATGAACGAACGTCTCTCCAAATGATCACATCTGAGAGATAATAGTGTGTGAAAGCCTTCCTTCAACTAGATTGTTGGGAACACAAAGAATCTTTTCAGTTGCAAACCCCAATCCACACATATATATGGGTAGGTACCAGCTCCAACTCTGTTTTACAGGGAAAACTGCAGGAAATTCTAACCGGCACTAGGATACAGACTGAGAAATCAAAGTAAATGTATCCCCTGCAAACTTTTCCCTTTCTGCTAGATGAACGAACGTCTCTCCACATGCTCATTTCTGGGAGATAAGTGTGTGTGAAACACGTGCTTCAACTAGCTTGTTTGGAACACAAAGTTTCTTTTCAGTTACAAATTCCACTCCATACATATATATAGGGAGGTATTAGCTCCAACTCTGTTTTAAAGTGAAAACTGCAGGAACTTCAAACCGGCACTGGGAAACAGGCTGTGAAACCGGAGTAAAAGTATCCCCTTCAATCAGTTCTCTTTGTCCTACATGAAAGAACGTCTCTCCACATGCTCAGTTCTGAGATATAAGTGTGTGTGAAAGCCGTTTTAAACAAGCATGTTGGGAACACAAAGATTCTTTTCAGTTGCCAACTCCACTTCATACATACATATGGGGAGGGTACTAGCTCCTAAACGGGTTTACAGTGAAATTGCAGAAAATTCAAACAGGCTCTAGGAAACAGACTAAGAAACGAGAGTAAAAGATTCTCCTGCAACCAGTTCCCTTTGTGCTAGATGAACGAACGTCTCGCCACATGCTCAGTTCTGAGAGGTAAATGTGATTTTAAGCCATACTTCAGCAATCTTGTTGGGAACACAAAGTTTCTTTTCAGTTGCACACTCCAGTCCATACTTATATATGGGTAGGTACTAGCTCCAACTCGGTTTTTCAGTGAAAACTGCAGGAACTTCATACAGGCACTGGGAAACAGACTGAGAAACCGGAGTAAAAGTATCCCCTTCATCCAGTTCTCTTTGTCCTACATGAAAGAACATCTCTCCACATGCTCAGTTCTGAGAGATAATTGTGTGTGAAAGCCGCCCTTAAACTAGCTTGTTGGAAGCACAAAGTTTCTTTTCAGTTGCAAACTCCACTTCATACATATATATGTGGAGGTACGAGCTCCAACACGGTTTTACAATGAAAACTGCTGGAAAATCAAACCAGCACTAGGAAACAGAATGAGAAACCAGACTAAAAATTTCACCTGCAACCCTTTCCATTTGTGCTAAACGAACGAAATCTCTCCACATGCTCCGATCTGAGAGATAATTTTGTGTGAAAGCCGTCCTTCACCTAGCTTGTTGGGAACACAAAGTTTCTTTTCAGTTGCAAATTCCACTCAATACATATATATGGGGAGGTACAATCACCAACTCGTATTTACAGTGAAAACTGCAAGAACTTCAAACGGGCACTAGGAAACAGACTGAGAAAATAGAGTAAAAGTTTACTCTGCAACTCTTTCCTTTTATGGTAGATGAACGAACGTCTCTCCACATGCTCACTTCTGAGAGATAATTGTGTGTGAAAGCCTTCCTTCAACTAGATTGTTGGGAACACAAAGTTTCTTTTCTGTTGCCAAACCCACTCCATACATATATATGGGTAGATACTAGCTCCAAATCAGTTTTACAGTGAAACCTACAGGAATTCTAACAGGCAATAGGAAACAGACTGAGAAACCGGAGTAAAAGTTTCACCTGCAAACCTTTCCCTTTGTGCTAGATGAAAGAACGTTTCTCCACATGCTCATTTCTGAGAGATAACTGTGTGTGAAAGCCGTCCTTCACCTAACTTGTTGGGAACACAAAGTTTCTTTTCAGGAGCAAACTCCACTCCATACATATATATGGGGTGTTTCTATCCACAAATCGATTTTACAGTGAAAAATGCAAGAAATTCTAACCGGCACTAGGAAACAGAATGAGAAACGAAAGAAAAAGTTTCCCCTGCAACCCGTAAAATTTGTGCTAGATGAACGAAAGTCTCTCCACATGCTCAGTTCTGAGAGATTATTGTGTGTGATAGTCGTACTTCACATAGCTTCTTGGGAACATAAAGTTTCTTTTCAGTTGCAAACTCCACTAATTACAAATATATGGGTTGGTACAAGCTCCAACTCGGTTTTACAGAGAAAACTGCTGGAACTTCAAACCGGCACTAGGAAACAGACTGAGAATCCAGAGTAAAATTTTCTCCTGCAACCCGTTCCCGTTTTGCTAGATGAACGAACGTCTATCCACATGCTCAGTTCTGAGAGATAAGTGTGTGTGAAAGACGTACTTCACCTAGCTTGTTGGGAACACAAACTTTCTTTTCAATTACAAATACCAATCCATACATATGTTTGGGGAGGTACTAGCTCCAACTCGGTTTTAAATTGAAAAATGCAGGAAATTCAAACCGGCACTAGGAAACAGACTGAGAATCCAGAGTAAAAGTTTCTCCTGCAACCCGTTCATTTTCGGCTAGATGAACGAACTTCTTCCACATGCTCAGTTCTGAGATATAAGTGTGTGTGAAAGCAGTTTTCATCTAGCTTATTGGGAACAAAAAGTTTCTTTTCACTAGCAAACCCACCCCAACATACTTATGGGAAATTACTAGCTCCTAATCGGTTTTACAGTTAAAACTGCAGAAATTTCAAAACAGGCACTAGGAAACAGACTGAAAAAAAAGAGTAAAAGTTCCTCTGCAACCCGTTCATTTTGTGTTCGATGAAGGAACGTCTCTCCACATGCTCACATCTGAGAGATAATTGTGTGTTGAAAGCATTCCTTCAACTAGCTTGTTGGGAACACAAAGTTTCTTTTCTGTTGAAAACCCCACACCATACATATATATGGGTAGGTACTAGCTCCAACCCGGTTTTACACTCAAAATTGCAGGAAATTCTTATCGGCACTAGGAATCAGACTGAGAAACCGGAGTAAAAGTATCCCCTGCAACCCGTTCACTTTGTGCTAGATGAAAGAACGTCTCTCCACATGCTCATTTCTGAGAGATAATTGTGTGTGTAAGCCGATCTTCAGCAAGCTTGTTGGAACACAAAGTTTCTTTTCAGGTGCAAAACTCCACTTCATACATATACATGTGGAGGTACGAGCTAAAAACACGGTTTTACAGTGAAAACTGCAGGGAAATTCAAACGGCACTAGGAAACAGGACTGAGAAACCAGACTAAAATTTTCACCTGCAACCCGTTTCCCTTTGTGCTAGATGAACGAACATCTCTCCACATGCTCAGTTCTGAGAGATATTCTGTGTGTGAAAGCGTCCTTCAACTAGATTTTTGGGAACCCAAAGTTCCTTTTAAGTTGCAAACTCCACTCCATACATATATATGGGTAGGTACAAGCTCCAGCTCGGTTTACAGTGAAAACTGCATGAACTTCAAACCGGCACTAGGAACAGACTTAGAATCCAGAGTAAAATTTTTCCTGCCAACCCTTCCTTGCTAGATGAATGAAACGTCTTCCACATGCTCATTCTGGGAGATAAGTGTGTGTGAAACACGTGCCTCAACTAGCTTGT
>NC_045725.1:25669214-25730914 GCF_009834535.1 Camelus ferus
CGGGATGCAGGGGAAACATTTACTCCGGTTTCTCAGTCTGTTTCCTAGTGCCGGTTTGATGTTCCTGCATTTTTCAATGTTAAATAGAGTTGGAGCTTGTATCTCCCCATATATATGTATGGAGTGGAGTTTGCAACTGAAAAGAAACTTTGTGTTCCCCACAAGCTAGGTTAAAGATGGCTTTCATACACAATTATCTCTCACATCGGAGCATGTGGAGAGAAGTTCGTTCATCTAGCACAAAGGGAACGGGTTGCCGGGAATCATTTACTGTGGTTTGTCACTCTGTTTCATAGTGCCGGTTTGATGTTCCTGCAGATTTTACTGTAAAACAGTGTTGGAGCTCGTACCTCCCCATATATATGTATGGATTGGAGTTTGCTTCTGAAAAGAATCTTTATACTTACAACAAGCTAGGTGATGGACGGATTTTACACAATTATCTCTGAGAACTGAGCATGTAGAGAGACGTTCTTTCATCTAGCACAAAGGGAACGGTTTGCAGGATACTATTACTCCGGTTTCTCATTCTGTTTCCTAGTACCGGTTAGATGTCCCTGCAGTTTTCACTGTAAAACCGAGTTGGTGCTAGTACCTACTCATATATATGTATGGAGTGGATTTTGCAAATGAAAAACAAACTTTGTGTCCCAACTAGCTAGGTGAAGGACGGCTTTCACACACAATTACTCTCAGAACTGAGCATGTGTAGAGACGTTCGTTCATCTAGCACAAGGGGATATGTTTGCAGTTGAAAGTTTTTAGTCTGGTTTCTCAGTCTGTTTCCTTGTGCCGGTTTGATTTTCCTGCATTTTTCACTGTAAAACAGAGTTGGAGCTATTACCTACTCATATATATATATGGAGTGGGGTTTGCAACAGAAAAGAATCTTTGTGTTCCCAACAAGCCAGTTGAAGAAAGGCTTTCACACACAATTTAATCTCAGATGTGAGCATGTGGCGAGATGTTCGTTCATCTAGCACAAATGGAACTGGTTGCAGGAGAAACATTTAGTCTGATTTCTCAGTCTGTTTCCTAGTGCCTGTTTGTAATTTCTGCAGTTTTCACTGTAATACTGATTAGGAGCTATAACCTCCCCAAATGTATGTTGTTGTGGAGTCTGCTAGTGAAAAGAAACTTTGTGTTCCCAACAAGCTACGTGAAAACGGCTATCACACTCACTTATATCTCAGAACTGAGCATGTGGAGAGACGTTCATTCATCTAGCACAAAGGGAACGGTTTGAAGGAGAAGCTTTTACTCAGATTTCTCAGTCCTGTTTCCTTGTGCCGGTTTGAAGTTCCTGCAGTTTTCACTGTAAAACAGAGTTGGAGCTAGTACCTACCCATATATATGTATGAAGTGGAGTTTACAACAGAAAAGGAACTTTGTGTTCCCAACAAGCTCGGTGAAGGACGGCTTTCACACACACTTATCTCTGAGAACGGAGCATGTGGAGAGACGGTCGTTCATCTAGCAAAAACGGAACGGTTTGCAGGAGAAAATTTTTCTTTTTCTCACTCTTTTTACTAGTGCCACTTAGATGTTCCTGCAGTTTTCACTGTAAAAACGGGTTGGAGCTAGTACCTTCCCATATATATGTATGGAGTGGATTTAACAACAGAAAATAAACTTTCTGTTCCTAACAAGCTAGGTGAAGTACGCCTTCCAAACACATTTATCTCTCAGAACTGAGCATGTGGAGAGACGTTCCTTCATCTAGCACAAAACAAAAGGGTTGCAGGAGAAACAATTACTCTGTATTCTCAGTCTGTTTCCTAGTGCAGGTTTGAAATTCCTGCAGTTTTCACTGTAAAATCGAGTTGGAGCGCGTACCTCCCCATATATATGTATGAAGTGGAGTTTGCAAATGAAAAGAAACTTTGTTTTCCCTAGAAGATATGTGAAGGACGGCTTTCACACACACTTATCTCTGAGAAATGAGCATGTGGAAAGACTTTCTTTCATCAAGCACAAAGGGAACGGTTTGCAGGGGAAACTATACTCTGGATTCTCAGTCTGTTTCCTAGTGCCGGTTTGAACTTCCTGCAGTTTTCACTGTAAAACAGAGTTGGAGCTCGTACCTCCCCATATATAAGTATGGAGTGGAGTTTGCGAATGAAAAGAAACTTTGTGTTCCCAACAAGCTTACTGAAGGACGGCTTCCACACAAATTAATCTCTCAGAACTGAGAATGTGGAGAGAATTTCGTTCATCAAGCAGAAAGGGAACGGGTTGTAGGAGAAACTTTTACTCCGGTTTCTCAGTCTGTTTCCTAGTGCCGGTTAGAAGTTCCTGCAATTTTCACTGTAAATCCGAGTTGGAGCTTGAACCTCCCCATATATATGTATGGAGTGGGGTTTGCAAGAGAAAAGAAACTTTGTGTTCCCAACAAGCTAGGTGAAGGACGGCTTTCACACACACATATCTCTCAGAATGGAGCATGTGGAGAGATGTTCGTTCATCTAGCACAAAAGTAACGGTTGGCAGGAGTAACATTTTCTCTTGATTCTCAGTCTGTTTCTTAGTGCAGGTTAGTATTTTCTGCCGTTTTCACTGTAAAGCCGAGTTGGTTCTAGTACCCCCCAATATATATATATATGGATTGGTGTTTGCAAATGAAAAGAGACTTTGTGTTCCCAACAAGCAAGTTGAAGGACGGCTTTCACACACACTTATCTCTCAGAACTGAGCATGTGGAGAGACGTTCATTCATCTAGCACATAGGGAACGGGTTGCAGGAGAAACATTTACTCTGGTTTCTCAGTCTGTTTCCTAGTGCCGGTTTGAAGTTCCTGCAGTTTTCACTGTAAAACCGTGTTGGATCTAGTACCTCCCCATATATATGTATGATGTGGAGTTTGCAAATTAAAAGAAACTTTGTGTTCCCAACATACTAGGTGAAGGACGGCTTTCACACAAATTTATCTCTCAGATATGAGCATGTGGAGAGACGATATTTTAATCTAGAACAAAGGGAAAGTGTTGCAGGGGAAACTTTTATTCCAGTTTCTCAGTATGTTTCCTAGTGCCGTTTAGAACTTCCTGCAATTTTCACTGTAAATCTGAGTTGGAACTATTACCTACCCATATATATGTATGGAGTGGAATTTGCAACAGAAAAGAAACTTTGTGTTCCCAACAAGCTAGATGAAGGACGGCTTTCACAGACAATTATCTCTCAGACCTGAACATGTGGAGAGAAGATCGTTCATCCAACACAAAATGAATGGTTTACAGGAGAAACGTTTTCTCATTTTCTCGGTCTGTTACCAAGTGCCGGTTTGAATTTCCTGAAGTTTCAACTTTTAAACCGAGTTTGAGATTGTAACTCCCCATATATATGTATGGAGTGAAGTTTGCATCTGAAAAGAAACTTTGTGTTCTCAACAAGCTATGTGAAAAATGGCTTTCACACACACTTATCCCTCAGAAATGAGCATGTGGAGAGACTCTCGTTCATCTTGCACAAAGTGAACGGTTTGCAGAAGAAACCTTTACGCTGGATTCTCAGTCTCTTTCCTAGTTCCGAATTGTAGTTCCTGCAGTTTTCACTGTAAAACCGATTTGGAGCTAGTACTTCCCCATATATATGTATCGAGTGGAGATTGCAACAGGAAAGAAACATTGTGTTCCCAACAAGCTAGGTGAAGAACGGCTTTCACACACACATATCTCTAAGAAAAGAGCATGTGGAGAGACGTTCTTTCATCTAGCACAAAGGGAAAGATTTGCAGGAGAAAGTTTTACTCAGTTTTCTCAGTCTGTTTCCTAGTGCCGGTTTGAATTTCCTTCAGTTTTCACTATAAAACAGAGTTGGAGTTTGTACCTCCCCATATATATGTATGAAATGGAGTTTGCAAATGAAAAGAAACTGTTTTCCTAGAAGATATGTGAAGGAAGGCTTTCACACACACTTATCTCTGAGAAATGAGCATGTGGAAAGACTTTCTTTCATCAAGCACAAAGGGAACGGGTTGCAGGGGAAACTATACTCTGGATTCTCAGTCTGTTTCCTAGTGCCGGTTTGAAGTTCCTGCAGATTTCACTGTAAAACAGAGTTGGAGCTCGTACCTCCCCATATATAAGTATGGAGTGGAGTTTGCAAATGAAAAGAAACTTTGTGTTCCCAACAAGCTTAGTGAAGGACGGCTTCCGCACAAATTAATCTCTCAGAACTGAGAATGTGGAGAGAATTTCGTTCATCAAGCCGAAAGGGAACGGATTGTAGGAGAAACTTTTACTCCGGTTTCTCAGTCTGTTTCCTAGTGCCGGTTAGAAGTTCCTGCAATTTTCACTGTAAATCCGAATTGGAGATTGAACCTCCCCATATATATGTATGGAGTGGGGTTTGCAACAGAAAAGAAAATTTGTGTTCCCAAAAAGCTAGGTGAAGGACGGCTTTCACACACACATATCTCTCAGAATGGAGCATGTGGAGAGATGTTCGTTCATCTAGCACAAGAGTAACGGTTGGCAGGAGTAACATTTTCTCTTGATTCTCAGTCTGTTTCTTAGTGCAGGTTAGTATTTTCTGCCATTTTCACTGTAAAGCCGAGTTGGTTCTAGTACCCCCCAAAATATATATATATGGAGTTTGTGTTTGCAACTGAAAAGTGACTTTGTGTTCCCAACAAGCAAGTTGAAGGACGGCTTTCACACACACTTATCTCTCAGAACTGAGCATGTGGAGAGACGTTCGTTCATCTAGCACATATGGAACGGGTTGCAGGAGAAACATTTACTCTGGTTTCTCAGTCTGTTTCCTAGTGCCGGTTTGAAGTTCCTGCAGTTTTCACTGTAAAACCGTGTTGGATCTAGTACCTCCCCATATATATGTATGATGTGGAGTTTGCAAATTAAAAGAAACTTTGTGTTCCCAACATACTAGGTGAAGGACGGCTTTCACACAAATTTATCTCTCAGATATGAGCATGTGGAGAGACGATATTTTAATCTAGAACAAAGGGAAAGTGTTGCAGGGGAAACTTTTATTCCAGTTTCTCAGTCTGTTTCCTAGTGCCGTTTAGAACTTCCTGCAATTTTCACTGTAAATCTGAGTTGGAACTATTACCTACCCATATATATATGTATGGAGTGGAATTTGCAACAGAAAAGAAACTTTGTGTTCCCAACAAGCTAGATGAAGGACGGCTTTCACAGACAATTATCTCTCAGACCTGAACATGTGGAGAGAAGATCGTTCATCCAACACAAAATGAATGGGTTACAGGAGAAACGTTTTCTCATTTTCTCGGTCTGTTACCAAGTGCCGGTTTGAATTTCCTGAAGTTTCAACTTTTAAACCGAGATTGAGATTGTAACTCCCCATATATATGTATGGAGTGGAGTTTGCATCTGAAAAGAAACTTTGTGTTCTCAACAAGCTATGTGAAAAATGGCTTTCACACACACTTATCCCTCAGAAATGAGCATGTGGAGAGACTCTCGTTCATCTTGCACAAAGTGAACGGTTTGCAGAAGAAACTTTTACGCTGGATTCTCAGTCTCTTTCCTAGTTCCGAATTGTAGTTCCTGCAGTTTTCACTGTAAAACCGAGTTGGAGCTAGTACTTCCCCATATATATGTATGGACTGGAGATTGCAACAGGAAAGAAACATTGTGTTCCCAACAAGCTAGGTGAAGAACGGCTTTCACACACACATATCTCTAAGAAAAGAACATGTGGAGAGACGTTCTTTCATCTAGCACAAAGGGAAAGATTTGCAGGAGGAAAGTTTTACTCAGTTTTCTCAGTCTGTTTCCTAGTGCCGGTTTGAATTTCCTTCAGTTTTCACTATAAAACAGAGTTGGAGTTCGTACCTCCCCATATATATGTATGAAATGGAGTTTGCAAATGAAAAGAAACTTTGTTTTCCCTAGAAGATATGTGAAGGCGGCTTTCACACACACTTATCTCTGAGAAATGAGCATGTGGAAAGACTTTCTTTCATCAAGCACAAAGGGAACGGGTTGCAGGGGAAACTATACTCTGGATTCTCAGTCTGTTTCCTAGTGCCGGTTTGAACTTCCTGCAGTATTCACTGTAAAAAAGAGTTGGAGTTCGTACCTCCCCATATATATGTATGGAGTGGGGTTTGCAAATGAAAAGAAACTTTGTGTTCCCAACAAGCTTAGTGAAGGTCGGCTTCCACACAAATTAATCTCTCAGAACTGAGAATGTGGAGAGAATTTCGTTCATCAAGCAGAAAGGGAACGGGTTGTAGGAGAAACTTTTACTCCGGTTTCTCAGTCTGTTTCCTAGTGCCGGTTAGAAGTTCCTGCAGTTTTCACTGTAAATCCGAGTTGGAGCTTGAACCTCCCCATATATATGTATGGAGTGGGGTTTGCAACAGAAAAGAAACTTTGTGTTCCCAACAAGCTATGTGAAGGACGGCTTTCACACACACATATCTCTCAGAATGGAGCATGTGGAGAGAAGTTCGTTCATCTAGCACAAAAGTAACGGTTGGCAGGGGTAACATTTTCTCTTGATTCTCAGTTTGTTTCTTAGTGCAGGTTAGTATTTTCTGCAATTTTCATTGTAAAGCCGATTTGGTTCTAGTACCCCCCAATATATATATATATGGAGTGGTGTTTGCAACTGAAAAGAGACTTTGTGTTCCCAACAAGCAAGTTGAAGTACGGCTTTCACACACACTTATCTCTCAGAACTGAGCATGTGGAGAGACGTTCATTCATCTAGCACATATGGAACGGGTTGCAGGAGAAACTTTTACTCTGGTTTCTCAGTCTGTTTCCTAGTGCCGGTTTGAAGTTCCTGCAGTTTTCACTGTAAAACCGAGTTGGATCTAGTACCTCCCCATATATATGTATGATTTGGAGTTTGCAAATGAAAAGAAACTTTGTGTTCCCAAAAAACTAGGTGAAGGACGGCTTTCACACAAATTTATCGCTCAGATATGAGCATGTGGAGAGACGTTATTTCATCTAGTACAAAGGGAACGTGTTGCAGTGGAAACTTTTATTCCGGTTTCTCAGTCTGTTTCCTAGTGCCGTTTAGAACTTCCTGCAGTTTTCACTGTAAATCTGAGTTGGAACTATTACATCCCCATATATATGTATGGAGTGGAATTTGCAACAGAAAGGAAACTTTGTGTTCCCAACAAGCTAGATGAAGGACGGCTTTCACAGACAATTATATCTCAGACCTGAGCATGTGGAGAGAAGTTCGTTCATCCAACACAAAAAGAACGGGTTGCAGGAGAAACGTTTTCTCATTTTTCTCAGTCTGTTTCCAAGTGCCAGTTTAAATTTCCTGAATTTTCAAATTTTAAACCGAGTTTGAGCTTGTAATTCCCCATATATATGTATGGAGTGGGGTTTGCAACTGAAAAAGAACTTTGTGTTCTCAACAAACTATGTGAAAAACGGCTTTCACCCACACTTATCCCTCAGAACTGAGCATGTGTAGAGACGCTCGTTCATGTAGCACAATGTGAACGGTTTGCAGAAGAAACATTTACGCTGGTTTCTCAGTCTCTTTCCTAGTGCCGGTTTGAAGTTCCTGCAGTTTTCCCTGTAAAACAGATTAGTAGCTTGTACCTCCCCATATACATATATGGAGTGGATTTTGCAAATGAAAACAAACTTTGTGTTCCCAACTAGCTAGGTGAAGGACGGCTTTCACACACACATATATCTCAGTACTGAGCATGTGGAGAGATGTTCGTTCATCTAGCACAAATGGAACAGGGTGCAGGAGAAACTTTTACTCTGATTTCTCAGTCTCTTTCCTAGTGCCGGTAAGAAGTTCCTGCAGTTTTCCATGTAAAACAGATTAGTAGCTAGTACCTCCCCATATACATATATGGAGTGGATTTTGCAAATGAAAACAAACTTTGTATTCCGAACTAGCTAGGTGAAGGACGGCTTTCACACACAATTAACTCTCAGAACTGAGCATGTGTAGAGACGTTCGTTCATCTAGCACAAGGGGAAATGTTTGCAGTTGAAAGTTTTAGTCTGGTTTCTCAGTCTGTTTCCTTGTGCCGGTTTGATTTTCCTGCATTTTTCACTGTAATACAGAGTTGGAGCTAGTATCTACCCATATATATATATGGAGTGGGGTTTGCAACTTAAAAGAACTTTGTGTTCCCAACAAGCCAGTTGAAGGAAGGCTTTCACACACAATTTAATCTCAGATGTGATCATGTGGCGAGATGTTCGTTCATCTAGCACAAATGGAACTGGTTGCAGGAGAAACATTTAGTCTGATTTCTCAGTCTGTTTCCTAGTGCCTGTTTGTAATTTCTGCATTTTTCACTGTAATACCGATTAGGAGCTAGTACCTCGCCAAATGTATGTTGTTGTGGAGTCTGCTAGTGAAAAGAAACTTTGTGTTCCCAACAAGCTACATGAAAACGGCTATCACACACACTTATATCTCAGAACTGAGCATGTGGAAAGACGTTCGTTCATCTAGCACAAAGGGAACGGGTTGAAGGAGAAACTTTTACTCTGGTTTCTCAGTCTGTTTCCTAGTGCCGGTTTGGCGTTCCTGCAGTTTTCACTGTAAAACAGAGTTGGAGCTAGTAACTACCCTTATATATGTATGAAGTGGAATTTGCAACAGAAAAGGAACTTTGTGTTCCCAACAAGCTCGGTGAAGGACAGCTTTCACACACACTTATCTCTGAGAACGGAGCATGTGGAGAGACGGTCGTTCATCTAGAACAAAGGGAACGATTTGCCGGGGAAACTTTTTATCTGGTTTCTCAGTCGGTTTCCTAGTGCCTGTTTGAAGTTCCTGCAGTTTTCACTGTAAAACGATTTGAAGCTACTACCTCCCCATATATATGTATTGATAGTAGTTTGCAACTGAACAGAAACTTTATGTTCCCAAGAAGCTAGTTTAAAGACGGCTTCCACACACACTTATCTCTGAAAACTGAGCATGTGGAAAGAATTTCGTGCATCTATTTCAAAGAGAAAGGTTTGCAGGAGAAACTTTTTCTGTGGTTTCTAAGTCTGTTTCCTAATTCCGGCTTGAATTTTCTGCAGTTTTCACTGTAAAAAAGATTTTGAGCTAGTACCTCAACATATATATTTATGGAGTGTATTTTGCAAATGAAAAGAATCTCTGTGTTCCCAACAAGCTAGGTGAAGGACGGCTTTCACACGCACTTATCTCTCAGAACTGAGCATGTTAAGCGACGTTCCTTCATGTAGAAGAAATGGAACGGGTATCAGGAGTAATTTTTACTCTGGGTTCTCAGTGTGTTTCCTAGTGCCTGTTTGAATTTCTTGCAGGTTTCACTGTAAAATTGATTGGGAGCTAGTACATACCCATATATATGTATGGAATGTAGTTTGCATCTGAAAAGTAACTCTGTGTTCCCAACAATCTAGTTGATGTACTGCTTTCACACACACTTACCTCTCAGTAATTAGCATGTGGAGAGACGTTCGTTCATCTAGCACAAAGAGAACGTGTTGCAGGAGAATCTTTTACTCTGGTATCTCAGTTTGTTTCCTAGTGCTGCTTTGAAATTCCTGCTGATTTAGCTGTAAACAGATTTGGATCTAGTACATCCTCATACATATATTTTTGGAGTGTAGTTTGCAACTGAAAAGAAACTCTGTGTTCCCAACAATCTAGATGAATGACGGCTTTACACACAATTATCTCTCAGAAATGAGCATGTGGATAGATGATCTTTCATCTAGCACAAAGGGAACGGTATGTAGAATAAACTTTTACTCTGGTTTCTCAGTCTGTTTCCTTGTGCCGATTTGAAGTTCCTGCAGTTTTCACTGATAAACAGAATTGGAGCTAGTACCTACCCATATATATGTTTGAAGTGTAGTTTGCAACTTAAAAGAACCTTTGTGTTCCCTACAAGCTAGGTGAAGGAAGGCTTTCACACACACTTTTCCTTTGTAAGTGAACATGTGGAGAGGCGATCGTTCATCTAGCACAATGGAACGGGTTTCAGGAGAAACTTTTACTCTGGTTTCTCAACTGTTTCCTACTGCCGGTTTGAAGTTCCTGCAGTTTTCACTGTATAAACGAATTGGAGTTATTCCCAACCCATATAATATGTATGGATTTTAGTTTGCAACTGAAAAAAGTTTGTTTTCAAAACAAGTTTGGTGAATGACGGCTTCCTCACACACTTATATCTCAGAGGTGAGCATGTGGAGAGACTTTCATTCATCAAGCACAAAGGAACGTGTTGCAGAAGAAAATTTTACTCTGGTTTCTCAGTCTGTTTTCTAGTGCCGTTTTGATTTTCCTGCAGTTTTCACTGTAAATCCGACTTGGAGCTAGTCCCTACTCATAAAATATATATGGATTATAGTTTGTAACTGAAAAGGAACTCAGTGTTCCCTAAAAGCTAGGTGAAGGGCGGCATTCACACTCAAGTATCTCACAGAAGAAATCATTTGGAGTGACGGTCATTCATCTAGCACAATGCGAACGGGTTACAGGGGAAACTTTTACCCTGGTTTCTCAGTCTATTTCCTAGTGACGTTTTGAATTCCCTGCAGTTTTCACAGTAAAACAGAGTTGGAGATAATACCTCCCCATATAATATGAATGGAGTGTATTTAGTAACTGAAAAGAATCTCTGTGTTCATAAAAATCTAGGTGAAGGACGGCTTTCACACACACTTATCTCTCAGAACAGATCATGTGGAGAGACGTTCGTTCATCTAGCACAAAGGGAAAGGAATGCAGGAGAAACTATTTCCTGCTCTCTCAGTCTTTCTCCTAGTACCGTTAGGAAGTTAATTCAGTTTTCACTGTAAAATATTTTTAGAGCTGGTAAATCCCCATAAAATATTTATGGAGATTAGTTTACAACTGAAAAGAAACTTTGTTTTCGCAACAAGCAATTTGAAGGACAGTTTTCACACACCCTTATCTCTCAGAACTGAGCATGTGAAGAGTATTTCGTTCATCAAGCACAAAGGGAAAGGCTTGCAGGAGAAAATCTTACCCTTGTTTCTCAATTGGTTTCCTAGTGCTGGTTTGAATTTCCTACAGATTTCACTGTAAAACTGATTTGGAGCTAATACATCCCCATATAAATATTTGGAGTGTAGTTTGCAACTGAAAAGTAACTCTGTGTTCCCAACAATCTAGGTCAAAGACGGCTTTCACACACACTTATCTCTTAGAAATGAGCATGTGGATAGACTTTTATTCATCTAGCACCAAGGGAACGGTATGCAGAAGAAACTTTACTCTGATTTCTCAGTCTTTTCCCTAGTGCCGATTTGAAGTTCCTACAATTTTCACTAAATACCGAATTGGAGCTAGTACTTCCATATATATATGTATGGAGGGGAGTTTGCAACTAAAAAGACATTTTCTGTTCCCAACATTCAAAGTGACGGAAGGCTATCACACACACATATCTCTCAGAACTGAGCATGTGGATTGACGTTCGTTCACCTAGCACAATTCGAACGGGTTTCAGGGGAAACTTTTACCCTTGTTCCTCAGTGTATTTCCTAGTGCCGGTTTGATGTTCCTGCAGTTTTCACTGTAAAACGGAGTTGGAGCTTATACCTCCCCATATAATATGAATGGAGAGTAGTTAGTAACTGAAAAGAAAATTTGTGTTCCCAACAAGCCAGTTGAAGAAAGGCTTTCACACACAATTTAATCTCAGATGTGAGCATGTGGCGAGATGTTCGTTCATCTAGCACAAATGGAACTGGTTGCAGGAGAAACATTTAGTCTGATTTCTCAGTCTGTTTCCTAGTGCCTGTTTGTAATTTCTGCAGTTTTCACTGTAATACTGATTAGGAGCTAGAACCTCCCCAAATGTATGTTGTTGTGGAGTCTGCTAGTGAAAAGAAACTTTGTTTTCCCAACAAGCTACGTGAAAACGGCTATCACACACACTTATATCTCAGAACTGAGCATGTGGAGAGACGTTCGTTCATCTAGCACAAAGGGAACAGGTTGAAGGAGAAACTTTTACTCAGGTTTCTCAGTCTGTTTCCTAGTGCCGGTTTGAAGTTCCTGCAGTTTTCACTGTAAAACAGAGTTGGAGCTAGTACCCACTCATAAATATGTATGAAGTGGAGTTTACAACAGAAAAGAAACTTTGTGTTCCCAACAAGCTCGGTGAAGGACGGCTTTCACACACACTTATCTCTGAGAACGGAGCATGTGGAGAGACGGTCGTTCATCTAGCAAAAAGGGAACGGTTTGCAGGAGAAACTTTTCTCTTTTTTCTCAGTCTTTTTCCTAGTGCCAGTTTGATGTTCCTGCAGTTTTCACTGTAAAACCGTGTTGGAGCTAGTACCTTCCCATATATATGTATGGAGTGGATTTTACAACAGAAAATAAACTTTCTGTTCCCAACAAGCTAGGTGAAGTACGCCTTCCAAACACATTTATCTCTCAGAACTGAGCATGTGGAGAGACGTTCCTTCATCTAGCACAAAACGAACGGGTTGCAGGAGAAACAACTACTCTGGATTCTCAGTCTGTTTCCTAGTGCAGGTTTGAAATTCCTGCAGTTTTCTCTGTAAAATCGAGTTGGAGCTCGTACCTCCCCATATATATGTATTAAGTGGGGTTTGCAAATAAAAATAACTTTGTGTTCCCAACAAGCAATGTGAAGGACGACTTTCACAGACACTTATCTCTCAGAAATGAGCATGTGGAGAGACGTTCTTTCATCTAGCACAAAGGGAACTTGTTGCAGGGGAAACTTTTACCCTGGTTCTCAGTCTGTTTCCTACTCCCGGTTTGAAGTTCCTGCAGTTTTCACTATAAAACTGAGTTGGATGTCTTACCTCCCCATATATATGTATGGAGTGGAGTTTGCAACTGAAAAGAATCTATGTGTTCCCAACAAGCTAAATGAAGTACGGCTGTCACACACACTTATCTCTGAGAACGGAGCATATGGAATGACTTTCGTTCATCTAGCACAAAGGGAAAGGTTTGCAGGAGAAAATCTTACCCTTGTTTCTCAATTGGTTTCCTAGTGCTGGTTTGAATTTCCTACAGATTTCACTGTAAAACTGATTTGGAGCTAATACATCCCCATATAAATATTTGGAGTGTAGTTTGCAACTGAAAAGTAACTCTGTGTTCCCAACAATCTAGGTCAAAGACGGCTTTCACACACACTTATCTCTTAGAAATGAGCATGTGGATAGACTTTCATTCATCTAGCACCAAGGGAACGGTATGCAGAAGAAACTTTTACTCTGATTTCTCAGGCTGTTTCCTATTGCCGGTTTGAAGACCATGCAGTTTTCACTGAAAAATCGAATTGGATCTATCACCTCCCCATATATATGTATGGACTGAAGTTTGCAACTAAAAATACACTTTCCTTTCTCAACAAGCTAGGTAATGGAATGCATTCACACACATTTATCTCTCAGAAATTAGCTTGTGGATAGAAGTTCGTTCATCTAGCACAAAGGGAACTGTATGCAGAAGAAACATTTACTCTGATTTCTCAGTCTTTTCCCTAGTGCCGATTTGAAGTTCCTACAATTTTCACTAAAAAACCGAATTGGAGCTAGTACTTCCATATATATATGTATGGAGGGGAGTTTGCAACTAAAAAGACATTTTCTGTTCCCAACATTCAAAGTGACGGAAGGCTATCACACACACATATCTCTCAGAACTGAGCATGTGGATTGACGTTCGTTCACCTAGCACAATGCGAACGGGTTTCAGGGGAAACTTTTACCCTTGTTTCTCAGTGTATTTCCTAGTGCCGGTTTGATGTTCCTGCAGTTTTCACTGTAAAACCGAGTTGGAGCTTATACCTCCCCATATAATATGAATGGAGTGTAGTTAGTAACTGAAAAGAATCTTTGTGTTCCCAAAAAGCTAGGTGAAGGACGGCTTTCACACACACTTATCTCTCAGTACAGATCATGTGGAGAGACGTTCGTTCATCTAGCAAAACGTGAAAGGATTGCAGGGAAACTATTTCCTGGTTTCTCAGTATTTCTCCTTGTACCGTTAGGGTGTTAATGCAGTTTTCACTGTAATATAGTTTTAGAGCTGGTAAATCCCCATAAAATATTTATGGAGTTTAATTTGCAACTGAAAAGAAACTTTGTTTTCCCAACAAGCTAGGTGAAGGACAGCTTTCACACATATTATCTCTCAGAACTGAGCATGTGGAGAGTATTTCGTTCATCAAGCACAAAGGGAAAGGCTTGCAGGAGAAAATTTTACTCTTGATTCTCAATTGGTTTCCTAGTGCTGGTTTGAATTTGCTACAGATTTCACCGTAAAACTGATTTGGAGTTAGTACATTCCCATATAAATATTTGGGGTGCAGTTTGCAACTGAAAATTAACTCTGTGTTCCCAACAATCTAGGTGAATGACGGCTTTCACACACACTTATCTCTTAGAAATGAGCATGTGGATAGAAGTTCGTTCATCTAGCAGAAATGGAACGGGTTGTAGGAGAAACTTTTACTCCGGTTTCTCAGTCTGTTTCCTTGTGCCGTTTAGAAGATCCTGCAGTTTTCACTGTAAATCCGAGTTGGAGCTTGAACCTCCCCATATATGTATGGAGTGGGGTTTGCAATAGAAAAGAAACTTTGTGTTCCCAACAAGCTAGGTGAAGGACGGCTTTCACACACACATATCTCTCAGAATGGAGCATGTGGAGAGACGTTCGTTCATCTAGCACAAAAGTAACGGGATGCAGGAGGAACATTTTCTGTTGATTCTCAGTCTGTTTCTTAGTGCAGGTTAGTATTTTCTGCAATTTTCACTGTAAACCCGAGTTGGTTCTAGTACCCCCCAATATATATGTATGGAGTGGTTTTTGTAACTGAAAAGAGACTTGGTGTTCCCAACAAGCAATTTGAAGGACGGCTTTCACACACACTTATCTCTCAGAACAGAGCATGTGGAGAGACGTTCGTTCATCTAGCACATAGGGAACGGGTTGCAGGAGAAACTTTTACTCTGGTTTCTCAGTCTGTTTCCTAGTGCCGGTTTGAAGTTCCTGCAGTTTTCACTGTAAAACCGAGTTGGATCTAGTACCTCCCCATATATATGTATGATGTGGAGTTTGCAAATGAAAAGAAACTTTGTGTTCCCAACAAACTAGGTGAAGGACGGCTTTCACACAAATTTATCGCTCAGATATGAGCATGTGGAGAGACGTTATTTCATCTAGTACAAAGGGAACGTGTTGCAGTGGAAACTTTTATTCCGGTTTCTCAGTCTGTTTCCTAGTGCCGTTTAGAACTTCCTGCAGTTTTCATTGTAAATCTGAGTTGGAACTATTACAACCCCATATATATGTATGGAGTGGAATTTGCAACAGAAAAGAAACTTTGTGTTCCCAACAAGCTAGATGAAGGACGGCTTTCACAGACAATTATCTCTCAGACCTGAGCATGTGGAGAGAAGATCGTTCATCCAACACAAAAAGAACGGGTTGCAGGAGAAACTTTTTCTCATTTTTCTCAGTCTGTTTCCAAGTGCCGGTTTGAATTTCCTGAAGTTTCAAATTTTAAACCGAGTTTGAGCTTGTAACTCCCCATATATATGTATGGAGCGGGGTTTGCAACTGAAAAGGAACTTTGTGTTCTCAACAAGCTTTGTGAAATACGGCTTTCACACACACGTATCCCTCAGAACTGAGCATGTGTAGAGACGATCGTTCATTTAGCACAATGTGAACGGTTTGCAGAAGAAACTTTTACGCTGGTTTCTCAGTCTCTTTCCTAGTTCCGAATTGAAGTTCCTGCAGTTTTCACTGTAAAACCGAGTTGGAGCTAATACCTAACCATATATATGTATGGAGTGGAGTTTGCAACTGAAAAGAATCTTTGTGTGCCCTACAAGCTATTTGAAGGACGGCTTTCACACACAATTATCTCTCAGAACCGAGCATGTTGAGAGACGTTCGTTCATCTAGCACAAAGGGAACGGTTTGCAGGAGAAACTTTTACCCTGTTTTCTCAGTCTGTTTCCTAGTGCCGGTTTGATCTTCCTGCATTTTTCACTTTAAAATTGAGTTGGAGCTCGTACCTCCCCATATATTTATATGAAGTGGAGTTTGCAAATTAAAAGAAACTTTGTGTTCCCAACAAGCTAGGTGAAAGACGGCTTTCACACACACTTATCCCTCAGAAATGAGCATGTGGAGAGACGTTCTTTCATCTAGCACAAAGGGAACGGGATGCAGGGGAAACATTTACTCCGGTTTCTCAGTCTGTTTCCTAGTGCCGGTTTGATGTTCCTGCATTTTTCAATGTTAAATAGAGTTGGAGCTTGTATCTCCCCATATATATGTATGGAGTGGAGTTTGCAACTGAAAAGAAACTTTGTGTTCCCCACAAGCTAGGTTAAAGACGGCTTTCATACACAATTATCTCTCACATCGGAGCATGTGGAGAGACTTTCGTTCATCTAGCACAATGGGAACGGGTTGCCGGAGAATCATTTACTGTGGTTTGTCACTCTGTTTCATAGTGCCGGTTTGATGTTCCTGCAGATTTTACTGTAAAACAGTGTTGGAGCTCGTAACTCCCCATATATATGTATGGATTGGAGTTTGCTTCTGAAAAGAATCTTTATACTTCCAACAAGCTAGGTGATGGACGGATTTTACACACAATTATCTCTGAGAACTGAGCATGTAGAGAGACGTTCTTTCATCTAGCACAAAGGGAACGGTTTGCAGGCGATACTATTACTCCGGTTTCTCATTCTGTTTCCTAGTACCGGTTAGATGTCCCTGCAGTTTTCACTGTAAAACCGAGTTGGAGCTAGTACCTACTCATATATATGTATGGAGTGGATTTTGCAAATGAAAACAAACTTTGTGTTCCCAACTAGCTAGGTGAAGGACGGCTTTCACACACAATTAACTCTCAGAACTGAGCATGTGTAGAGACGTTCGTTCATCTAGCACAAGGGGATATGTTTGCAGTTGAAAGTTTTAGTCTGGTTTCTCAGTCTGTTTCCTTGTGCCGGTTTGATTTTCCTGCGTTTTTCACTGTAAAACAGAGTTGGAGCTAGTACCTACTCATATATATATATGGAGTGGGGTTTGCAACAGAAAAGAAACTTTGTGTTCCCAACAAGCCAGTTGAAGAAAGGCTTTCACACACAATTTAATCTCAGATGTGAGCATGTGGCGAGATGTTCGTTCATCTAGCACAAATGGAACTGGTTGCAGGAGAAACATTTAGTCTGATTTCTCAGTCTGTTTCCTAGTGCCTGTTTGTAATTTCTGCAGTTTTCACTGTAATACTGATTAGGAGCCTGAACCTCCCCAAATGTATGTTGTTGTGGAGTCTGCTAGTGAAAAGAAACTTTGTGTTCCCAACAAGCTACGTGAAAACGGCTATCACACACACTTATATCTCAGAACTGAGCATGTGGAGAGACGTTCGTTCATCTAGCACAAAGGGAACAGGTTGAAAGAGAAACTTTTACTCAGGTTTCTCAGTCTGTTTCCTAGTGCCGGTTTGAAGTTCCTGCAGTTTTCACTGTAAAACAGAGTTGGAGCTAGTACCCACTCATAAATATGTATGAAGTGGAGTTTACAACAGAAAAGAAACTTTGTGTTCCCAACAAGCTCGGTGAAGGACGGCTTTCACACACACTTATCTCTGAGAACGGAGCATGTGGAGAGACGGTCGTTCATCTAGCAAAAAGGGAACGGTTTGCAGGAGAAACTTTTTCTCTTTTTTCTCAGTCTTTTTCCTAGTGCCAGTTTGATGTTCCTGCAGTTTTCACTGTAAAACCGTGTTGGAGCTAGTACCTTCCCATATATATGTATGGAGTGGATTTTACAACAGAAAATAAACTTTCTGTTCCCAACAAGCTAGGTGAAGTACGCCTTCCAAACACATTTATCTCTCAGAACTGAGCATGTGGAGAGACGTTCCTTCATCTAGCACAAAACGAACGGGTTGCAGGAGAAACAACTACTCTGGATTCTCAGTCTGTTTCCTAGTGCAGGTTTGAAATTCCTGCAGTTTTCTCTGTAAAATCGAGTTGGAGCTCGTACCTCCCCATATATATGTATTAAGTGGGGTTTGCAAATAAAAATAACTTTGTGTTCCCAACAAGCAATGTGAAGGACGACTTTCACAGACACTTATCTCTCAGAAATGAGCATGTGGAGAGACGTTCTTTCATCTAGCACAAAGGGAACTTGTTGCAGGGGAAACTTTTACCCTGGTTCTCAGTCTGTTTCCTACTCCCGGTTTGAAGTTCCTGCAGTTTTCACTATAAAACTGAGTTGGATGTCTTACCTCCCCATATATATGTATGGAGTGGAGTTTGCAACTGAAAAGAATCTATGTGTTCCCAACAAGCTAAATGAAGTACGGCTGTCACACACACTTATCTCTGAGAACGGAGCATATGGAATGACTTTCGTTCATCTAGCACAAAGGGAAAGGTTTGCAGGAGAAAATCTTACCCTTGTTTCTCAATTGGTTTCCTAGTGCTGGTTTGAATTTCCTACAGATTTCACTGTAAAACTGATTTGGAGCTAATACATCCCCATATAAATATTTGGAGTGTAGTTTGCAACTGAAAAGTAACTCTGTGTTCCCAACAATCTAGGTCAAAGACGGCTTTCACACACACTTATCTCTTAGAAATGAGCATGTGGATAGACTTTCATTCATCTAGCACCAAGGGAACGGTATGCAGAAGAAACTTTTACTCTGATTTCTCAGGCTGTTTCCTATTGCCGGTTTGAAGACCATGCAGTTTTCACTGAAAAATCGAATTGGATCTATCACCTCCCCATATATATGTATGGACTGAAGTTTGCAACTAAAAATACACTTTCCTTTCTCAACAAGCTAGGTAATGGAATGCATTCACACACATTTATCTCTCAGAAATTAGCTTGTGGATAGAAGTTCGTTCATCTAGCACAAAGGGAACTGTATGCAGAAGAAACATTTACTCTGATTTCTCAGTCTTTTCCCTAGTGCCGATTTGAAGTTCCTACAATTTTCACTAAAAAACCGAATTGGAGCTAGTACTTCCATATATATATGTATGGAGGGGAGTTTGCAACTAAAAAGACATTTTCTGTTCCCAACATTCAAAGTGACGGAAGGCTATCACACACACATATCTCTCAGAACTGAGCATGTGGATTGACGTTCGTTCACCTAGCACAATGCGAACGGGTTTCAGGGGAAACTTTTACCCTTGTTTCTCAGTGTATTTCCTAGTGCCGGTTTGATGTTCCTGCAGTTTTCACTGTAAAACCGAGTTGGAGCTTATACCTCCCCATATAATATGAATGGAGTGTAGTTAGTAACTGAAAAGAATCTTTGTGTTCCCAAAAAGCTAGGTGAAGGACGGCTTTCACACACACTTATCTCTCAGTACAGATCATGTGGAGAGACGTTCGTTCATCTAGCAAAACGTGAAAGGATTGCAGGGAAACTATTTCCTGGTTTCTCAGTATTTCTCCTTGTACCGTTAGGGTGTTAATGCAGTTTTCACTGTAATATAGTTTTAGAGCTGGTAAATCCCCATAAAATATTTATGGAGTTTAATTTGCAACTGAAAAGAAACTTTGTTTTCCCAACAAGCTAGGTGAAGGACAGCTTTCACACATATTATCTCTCAGAACTGAGCATGTGGAGAGTATTTCGTTCATCAAGCACAAAGGGAAAGGCTTGCAGGAGAAAATTTTACTCTTGATTCTCAATTGGTTTCCTAGTGCTGGTTTGAATTTGCTACAGATTTCACCGTAAAACTGATTTGGAGTTAGTACATTCCCATATAAATATTTGGGGTGCAGTTTGCAACTGAAAATTAACTCTGTGTTCCCAACAATCTAGGTGAATGACGGCTTTCACACACACTTATCTCTTAGAAATGAGCATGTGGATAGAAGTTCGTTCATCTAGCAGAAATGGAACGGGTTGTAGGAGAAACTTTTACTCCGGTTTCTCAGTCTGTTTCCTTGTGCCGTTTAGAAGATCCTGCAGTTTTCACTGTAAATCCGAGTTGGAGCTTGAACCTCCCCATATATGTATGGAGTGGGGTTTGCAATAGAAAAGAAACTTTGTGTTCCCAACAAGCTAGGTGAAGGACGGCTTTCACACACACATATCTCTCAGAATGGAGCATGTGGAGAGACGTTCGTTCATCTAGCACAAAAGTAACGGGATGCAGGAGGAACATTTTCTGTTGATTCTCAGTCTGTTTCTTAGTGCAGGTTAGTATTTTCTGCAATTTTCACTGTAAACCCGAGTTGGTTCTAGTACCCCCCAATATATATGTATGGAGTGGTTTTTGTAACTGAAAAGAGACTTGGTGTTCCCAACAAGCAATTTGAAGGACGGCTTTCACACACACTTATCTCTCAGAACAGAGCATGTGGAGAGACGTTCGTTCATCTAGCACATAGGGAACGGGTTGCAGGAGAAACTTTTACTCTGGTTTCTCAGTCTGTTTCCTAGTGCCGGTTTGAAGTTCCTGCAGTTTTCACTGTAAAACCGAGTTGGATCTAGTACCTCCCCATATATATGTATGATGTGGAGTTTGCAAATGAAAAGAAACTTTGTGTTCCCAACAAACTAGGTGAAGGACGGCTTTCACACAAATTTATCGCTCAGATATGAGCATGTGGAGAGACGTTATTTCATCTAGTACAAAGGGAACGTGTTGCAGTGGAAACTTTTATTCCGGTTTCTCAGTCTGTTTCCTAGTGCCGTTTAGAACTTCCTGCAGTTTTCATTGTAAATCTGAGTTGGAACTATTACAACCCCATATATATGTATGGAGTGGAATTTGCAACAGAAAAGAAACTTTGTGTTCCCAACAAGCTAGATGAAGGACGGCTTTCACAGACAATTATCTCTCAGACCTGAGCATGTGGAGAGAAGATCGTTCATCCAACACAAAAAGAACGGGTTGCAGGAGAAACTTTTTCTCATTTTTCTCAGTCTGTTTCCAAGTGCCGGTTTGAATTTCCTGAAGTTTCAAATTTTAAACCGAGTTTGAGCTTGTAACTCCCCATATATATGTATGGAGCGGGGTTTGCAACTGAAAAGGAACTTTGTGTTCTCAACAAGCTTTGTGAAATACGGCTTTCACACACACGTATCCCTCAGAACTGAGCATGTGTAGAGACGATCGTTCATTTAGCACAATGTGAACGGTTTGCAGAAGAAACTTTTACGCTGGTTTCTCAGTCTCTTTCCTAGTTCCGAATTGAAGTTCCTGCAGTTTTCACTGTAAAACCGAGTTGGAGCTAATACCTAACCATATATATGTATGGAGTGGAGTTTGCAACTGAAAAGAATCTTTGTGTGCCCTACAAGCTATTTGAAGGACGGCTTTCACACACAATTATCTCTCAGAACCGAGCATGTTGAGAGACGTTCGTTCATCTAGCACAAAGGGAACGGTTTGCAGGAGAAACTTTTACCCTGTTTTCTCAGTCTGTTTCCTAGTGCCGGTTTGATCTTCCTGCATTTTTCACTTTAAAATTGAGTTGGAGCTCGTACCTCCCCATATATTTATATGAAGTGGAGTTTGCAAATTAAAAGAAACTTTGTGTTCCCAACAAGCTAGGTGAAAGACGGCTTTCACACACACTTATCCCTCAGAAATGAGCATGTGGAGAGACGTTCTTTCATCTAGCACAAAGGGAACGGGATGCAGGGGAAACATTTACTCCGGTTTCTCAGTCTGTTTCCTAGTGCCGGTTTGATGTTCCTGCATTTTTCAATGTTAAATAGAGTTGGAGCTTGTATCTCCCCATATATATGTATGGAGTGGAGTTTGCAACTGAAAAGAAACTTTGTGTTCCCCACAAGCTAGGTTAAAGACGGCTTTCATACACAATTATCTCTCACATCGGAGCATGTGGAGAGACTTTCGTTCATCTAGCACAATGGGAACGGGTTGCCGGAGAATCATTTACTGTGGTTTGTCACTCTGTTTCATAGTGCCGGTTTGATGTTCCTGCAGATTTTACTGTAAAACAGTGTTGGAGCTCGTAACTCCCCATATATATGTATGGATTGGAGTTTGCTTCTGAAAAGAATCTTTATACTTCCAACAAGCTAGGTGATGGACGGATTTTACACACAATTATCTCTGAGAACTGAGCATGTAGAGAGACGTTCTTTCATCTAGCACAAAGGGAACGGTTTGCAGGCGATACTATTACTCCGGTTTCTCATTCTGTTTCCTAGTACCGGTTAGATGTCCCTGCAGTTTTCACTGTAAAACCGAGTTGGAGCTAGTACCTACTCATATATATGTATGGAGTGGATTTTGCAAATGAAAACAAACTTTGTGTTCCCAACTAGCTAGGTGAAGGACGGCTTTCACACACAATTAACTCTCAGAACTGAGCATGTGTAGAGACGTTCGTTCATCTAGCACAAGGGGATATGTTTGCAGTTGAAAGTTTTAGTCTGGTTTCTCAGTCTGTTTCCTTGTGCCGGTTTGATTTTCCTGCGTTTTTCACTGTAAAACAGAGTTGGAGCTAGTACCTACTCATATATATATATGGAGTGGGGTTTGCAACAGAAAAGAAACTTTGTGTTCCCAACAAGCCAGTTGAAGAAAGGCTTTCACACACAATTTAATCTCAGATGTGAGCATGTGGCGAGATGTTCGTTCATCTAGCACAAATGGAACTGGTTGCAGGAGAAACATTTAGTCTGATTTCTCAGTCTGTTTCCTAGTGCCTGTTTGTAATTTCTGCAGTTTTCACTGTAATACTGATTAGGAGCCTGAACCTCCCCAAATGTATGTTGTTGTGGAGTCTGCTAGTGAAAAGAAACTTTGTGTTCCCAACAAGCTACGTGAAAACGGCTATCACACACACTTATATCTCAGAACTGAGCATGTGGAGAGACGTTCGTTCATCTAGCACAAAGGGAACAGGTTGAAAGAGAAACTTTTACTCAGGTTTCTCAGTCTGTTTCCTAGTGCCGGTTTGAAGTTCCTGCAGTTTTCACTGTAAAACAGAGTTGGAGCTAGTACCCACTCATAAATATGTATGAAGTGGAGTTTACAACAGAAAAGAAACTTTGTGTTCCCAACAAGCTCGGTGAAGGACGGCTTTCACACACACTTATCTCTGAGAACGGAGCATGTGGAGAGACGGTCGTTCATCTAGCAAAAAGGGAACGGTTTGCAGGAGAAACTTTTTCTCTTTTTTCTCAGTCTTTTTCCTAGTGCCAGTTTGATGTTCCTGCAGTTTTCACTGTAAAACCGTGTTGGAGCTAGTACCTTCCCATATATATGTATGGAGTGGATTTTACAACAGAAAATAAACTTTCTGTTCCCAACAAGCTAGGTGAAGTACGCCTTCCAAACACATTTATCTCTCAGAACTGAGCATGTGGAGAGACGTTCCTTCATCTAGCACAAAACGAACGGGTTGCAGGAGAAACAACTACTCTGGATTCTCAGTCTGTTTCCTAGTGCAGGTTTGAAATTCCTGCAGTTTTCTCTGTAAAATCGAGTTGGAGCTCGTACCTCCCCATATATATGTATTAAGTGGGGTTTGCAAATAAAAATAACTTTGTGTTCCCAACAAGCAATGTGAAGGACGACTTTCACAGACACTTATCTCTCAGAAATGAGCATGTGGAGAGACGTTCTTTCATCTAGCACAAAGGGAACTTGTTGCAGGGGAAACTTTTACCCTGGTTCTCAGTCTGTTTCCTACTCCCGGTTTGAAGTTCCTGCAGTTTTCACTATAAAACTGAGTTGGATGTCTTACCTCCCCATATATATGTATGGAGTGGAGTTTGCAACTGAAAAGAATCTATGTGTTCCCAACAAGCTAAATGAAGTACGGCTGTCACACACACTTATCTCTGAGAACGGAGCATATGGAATGACTTTCGTTCATCTAGCACAAAGGGAAAGGTTTGCAGGAGAAAATCTTACCCTTGTTTCTCAATTGGTTTCCTAGTGCTGGTTTGAATTTCCTACAGATTTCACTGTAAAACTGATTTGGAGCTAATACATCCCCATATAAATATTTGGAGTGTAGTTTGCAACTGAAAAGTAACTCTGTGTTCCCAACAATCTAGGTCAAAGACGGCTTTCACACACACTTATCTCTTAGAAATGAGCATGTGGATAGACTTTCATTCATCTAGCACCAAGGGAACGGTATGCAGAAGAAACTTTTACTCTGATTTCTCAGGCTGTTTCCTATTGCCGGTTTGAAGACCATGCAGTTTTCACTGAAAAATCGAATTGGATCTATCACCTCCCCATATATATGTATGGACTGAAGTTTGCAACTAAAAATACACTTTCCTTTCTCAACAAGCTAGGTAATGGAATGCATTCACACACATTTATCTCTCAGAAATTAGCTTGTGGATAGAAGTTCGTTCATCTAGCACAAAGGGAACTGTATGCAGAAGAAACATTTACTCTGATTTCTCAGTCTTTTCCCTAGTGCCGATTTGAAGTTCCTACAATTTTCACTAAAAAACCGAATTGGAGCTAGTACTTCCATATATATATGTATGGAGGGGAGTTTGCAACTAAAAAGACATTTTCTGTTCCCAACATTCAAAGTGACGGAAGGCTATCACACACACATATCTCTCAGAACTGAGCATGTGGATTGACGTTCGTTCACCTAGCACAATGCGAACGGGTTTCAGGGGAAACTTTTACCCTTGTTTCTCAGTGTATTTCCTAGTGCCGGTTTGATGTTCCTGCAGTTTTCACTGTAAAACCGAGTTGGAGCTTATACCTCCCCATATAATATGAATGGAGTGTAGTTAGTAACTGAAAAGAATCTTTGTGTTCCCAAAAAGCTAGGTGAAGGACGGCTTTCACACACACTTATCTCTCAGTACAGATCATGTGGAGAGACGTTCGTTCATCTAGCAAAACGTGAAAGGATTGCAGGGAAACTATTTCCTGGTTTCTCAGTATTTCTCCTTGTACCGTTAGGGTGTTAATGCAGTTTTCACTGTAATATAGTTTTAGAGCTGGTAAATCCCCATAAAATATTTATGGAGTTTAATTTGCAACTGAAAAGAAACTTTGTTTTCCCAACAAGCTAGGTGAAGGACAGCTTTCACACATATTATCTCTCAGAACTGAGCATGTGGAGAGTATTTCGTTCATCAAGCACAAAGGGAAAGGCTTGCAGGAGAAAATTTTACTCTTGATTCTCAATTGGTTTCCTAGTGCTGGTTTGAATTTGCTACAGATTTCACCGTAAAACTGATTTGGAGTTAGTACATTCCCATATAAATATTTGGGGTGCAGTTTGCAACTGAAAATTAACTCTGTGTTCCCAACAATCTAGGTGAATGACGGCTTTCACACACACTTATCTCTTAGAAATGAGCATGTGGATAGAAGTTCGTTCATCTAGCAGAAATGGAACGGGTTGTAGGAGAAACTTTTACTCCGGTTTCTCAGTCTGTTTCCTTGTGCCGTTTAGAAGATCCTGCAGTTTTCACTGTAAATCCGAGTTGGAGCTTGAACCTCCCCATATATGTATGGAGTGGGGTTTGCAATAGAAAAGAAACTTTGTGTTCCCAACAAGCTAGGTGAAGGACGGCTTTCACACACACATATCTCTCAGAATGGAGCATGTGGAGAGACGTTCGTTCATCTAGCACAAAAGTAACGGGATGCAGGAGGAACATTTTCTGTTGATTCTCAGTCTGTTTCTTAGTGCAGGTTAGTATTTTCTGCAATTTTCACTGTAAACCCGAGTTGGTTCTAGTACCCCCCAATATATATGTATGGAGTGGTTTTTTGTAACTGAAAAGAGACTTGGTGTTCCCAACAAGCAATTTGAAGGACGGCTTTCACACACACTTATCTCTCAGAACAGAGCATGTGGAGAGACGTTCGTTCATCTAGCACATAGGGAACGGGTTGCAGGAGAAACTTTACTCTGGTTTCTCAGTCTGTTTTCCTAGTGCCGGTTTGAAGTTCCTGCAGTTTTCACTGTAAAACCGAGTTGGATCTAGTACCTCCCCATATATATGTATGATGTGGAGTTTGCAAATGAAAGAAACTTTGTGTTCCCAACAAACTAGGTGAAGGACGGCTTTCACACAAATTTATCGCTCAGATATGAGCATGTGGAGAGACGTTATTTCATCTAGTACAAAGGGAACGTGTTGCAGTGGAAACTTTTATTCCGGTTTCTCAGTCTGTTTCCTAGTGCCGTTTAGAACTTCCTGCAGTTTCATTGTAAATCTGAGTTGGAACTATTACAACCCCATATATATGTATGGAGTGGAATTTGCAACAGAAAAGAAACTTTGTGTTCCCAACAAGCTAGATGAAGGACGGCTTTCACAGACAATTATCTCTCAGACCTGAGCATGTGGAGAGAAGATCGTTCATCCAACACAAAAGAACGGGTTGCAGGAGAAACTTTTTCTCATTTTTCTCAGTCTGTTTCCAAGTGCCGGTTGAATTTCCTGAAGTTTCAAATTTTAAACCGAGTTTGAGCTTGTAACTCCCCTATATATGTATGGAGCGGGGTTTGGCAACTGAAAAGGAACTTTGTGTTCTCAACAAGCTTTGTGAAATACGGCTTTCACACACACGTATCCCTCAGAACTGAGCATGTGTAGAGACGATCGTTCATTTAGCACAATGTGAACGGTTTGCAGAAGAAACTTTTACGCTGGTTTCTCAGTCTCTTTCCTAGTTCCGAATTGAAGTTCCTGCAGTTTTCACTGTAAAACCGAGTTGGAGCTAATACCTAACCATATATATGTATGGAGTGGAGTTTGCAACTGAAAAGAATCTTTGTGTGCCCTACAAGCTATTTGAAGGACGGCTTTCACACACCACTTATCCCTCAGAAATGAGCATGTGGAGAGACGTTCTTTCATCTAGCACAAGGGAACGGGATGCAGGGGAAACATTTACTCCGGTTCTCAGTCTGTTCCTAGTGCCGGTTTGATGTTCCTGCATTTTTCAATGTTAAATAGAGTTGGAGCTTGTATCTCCCCATATATATGTATGGAGTGGAGTTTGCAACTGAAAAGAAACTTTGTGTTCCCCACAAGCTAGGTTAAAGACGGCTTTCATACACAATTATCTCTCACATCGGAGCATGTGGAGAGACTTCGTTCATCTAGCACAATGGGAACGGGTTGCCGGAGAATCATTACTGTGGTTTGTCACTCTGTTTCATAGTGCCGGTTTGATGTTCCTGCAGATTTTACTGTAAAACAGTGTTGGAGCTCGTAACTCCCCATATATATGTATGGATTGGAGTTTGCTTCTGAAAAGAATCTTTATACTTCCAACAAGCTAGGTGATGGACGGATTTTACACACAATTATCTCTGAGAACTGAGCATGTAGAGAGACGTCTTTCATCTAGCACAAAGGGAACGGTTTGCAGGCGATACTATTACTCCGGTTTCTCATTCTGTTTCCTAGTACCGGTTAGATGTCCCTGCAGTTTTCACTGTAAAACCGAGTTGGAGCTAGTACCTACTCATATATATGTATGGAGTGGATTTTGCAAATGAAACAAACTTTGTGTTCCCAACTAGCTAGGTGAAGGACGGCTTTCACACACAATTAACTCTCAGAACTGAGCATGTGTAGAGACGTTCGTTCATCTAGCACAAGGGGATATGTTTGCAGTTGAAAGTTTTAGTCTGGTTTCTCAGTCTGTTTCCTTGTGCCGGTTTGATTTTCCTGCGTTTTTCACTGTAAAACAGAGTTGGAGCTAGTACCTACTCATATATATATATGGAGTGGGGTTTGCAACAGAAAAGAAACTTTGTGTTCCCAACAAGCCAGTTGAAGAAAGGCTTTCACACACAATTTAATCTCAGATGTGAGCATGTGGCGAGATGTTCGTTCATCTAGCACAAATGGAACTGGTTGCAGGAGAAACATTTAGTCTGATTTCTCAGTCTGTTTCCTAGTGCCTGTTTGTAATTTCTGCAGTTTTCACTGTAATACTGATTAGGAGCCTGAACCTCCCCAAATGTATGTTGTTGTGGAGTCTGCTAGTGAAAAGAAACTTTGTGTTCCCAACAAGCTACGTGAAAACGGCTATCACACACACTTATATCTCAGAACTGAGCATGTGGAGAGACGTTCGTTCATCTAGCACAAAGGGAACAGGTTGAAAGAGAAACTTTTACTCAGGTTTCTCAGTCTGTTTCCTAGTGCCGGTTTGAAGTTCCTGCAGTTTTCCACTGTAAAACAGAGTTGGAGCTAGTACCCACTCATAAATATGTATGAAGTGGAGTTTACAACAGAAAAGAAAACTTTGTGTTCCCAACAAGCTCGGTGAAGGACGGCTTTCACACACACTTATCTCTGAGAACGGAGCATGTGGAGAGACGGTCGTTCATCTAGCAAAAAGGGAACGGTTTGCAGGAGAAACTTTTTCTCTTTTTTCTCAGTCTTTTCCTAGTGCCAGTTTGATGTTCCTGCAGTTTTCACTGTAAAACCGTGTTGGAGCTAGTACCTTCCCATATATATGTATGGAGTGGATTTTACAACAGAAAATAAACTTTCTGTTCCCAACAAGCTAGGTGAAGTACGCCTTCCAAACACATTTATCTCTCAGAACTGAGCATGTGGAGAGACGTTCCTTCATCTAGCACAAAACGAACGGGTTGCAGGAGAACAACTACTCTGGATTCTCAGTCTGTTTCCTAGTGCAGGTTTGAAATTCCTGCAGTTTTCTCTGTAAAATCGAGTTGGAGCTCGTACCTCCCCATATATATGTATTAAGTGGGGTTTGCAAATAAAAATAACTTTGTGTTCCCAACAAGCAATGTGAAGGACGACTTTCACAGACACTTATCTCTCAGAAATGAGCATGTGGAGAGACGTTCTTTCATCTAGCACAAAGGGAACTTGTTGCAGGGGGAAACTTTTACCCTGGTTCTCAGTCTGTTTCCTACTCCCGGTTTGAAGTTCCTGCAGTTTTCACTATAAAACTGAGTTGGATGTCTTACCTCCCCATATATATGTATGGAGTGGAGTTTGCAACTGAAAAGAATCTATGTGTTCCCAACAAGCTAAATGAAGTACGGCTGTCACACACACTTATCTCTGAGAACGGAGCATATGGAATGACTTTCGTTCATCTAGCACAAAGGGAAAGGTTTGCAGGAGAAAATCTTACCCTTGTTTCTCAATTGGTTTCCTAGTGCTGGTTTGAATTCCTACAGATTTCACTGTAAAACTGATTTGGAGCTAATACATCCCCATATAAATATTTGGAGTGTAGTTTGCAACTGAAAAGTAACTCTGTGTTCCCAACAATCTAGGCAAAGACGGCTTTCACACACACTTATCTCTTAGAAATGAGGCATGTGGATAGACTTTCATTCATCTAGCACCAAGGGAACGGTATGCAGAAGAAACTTTTACTCTGATTTCTCAGGCTGTTTCCTATTGCCGGTTTGAAGACCATGCAGTTTTCACTGAAAAATCGAATTGGATCTATCACCTCCCCATATATATGTATGGACTGAAGTTTGCAACTAAAAATACACTTTCCTTTCTCAACAAGCTAGGTAATGGAATGCATTCACACACATTTATCTCTCAGAAATTAGCTTGTGGATAGAAGTTCGTTCATCTAGCACATAAGGGAACTGTATGCAGAAGAAACATTTACCTCTGATTTCTCAGTCTTTTCCCTAAGTGCCGATTTGAAGTTCTACAATTTTCACTAAAAAACCGAATTGGAGCTAGTACTTCCATATATATATGTTATGGAGGGGAGTTTGCAACTAAAAAGACATTTTCTGTTCCCAACATTCAAAGTGACGGAAGGCTATCACACACACATATCTCTCAGAACTGAGCATGTGGATTGACGTTCGTTCACCTAGCACAATGCGAACGGGTTTCAGGGGAAACTTTTACCCTTGTTTCTCAGTGTATTTCCTAGTGCCGGTTTGATGTTCCTGCAGTTTTCACTGTAAAACCGAGTTGGAGCTTATACCTCCCCATATATATGAATGGAGTGTAGTTAGTAACTGAAAAGAATCTTTGTGTTCCCAAAAAGCTAGGTGAAGGACGGCTTTCACACACACTTATCTCTCAGTACAGATCATGTGGAGAGACGTTCGTTCATCTAGCAAAACGTGAAGGATTGCAGGGAAACTATTTCCTGGTTTCTCAGTATTTCTCCTTGTACCGTTAGGGTGTTAATGCAGTTTTCACTGTAATATAGTTTTAGAGCTGGTAAATCCCCATAAAATATTTATGGAGTTTAATTTGCAACTGAAAAGAAACTTTGTTTCCCAACAAGCTAGGTGAAGGACAGCTTTCACACATATATCTCTCAGAACTGAGCATGTGGAGAGTATTTCGTTCATCAAGCACAAAGGGAAAGGCTTGCAGGAGAAAATTTTACTCTTGATTCTCAATTGGTTTCCTAGTGCTGCGTTTGAATTTGCTACAGATTTCACCGTAAAACTGATTTGGAGTGTAGTACATTCCCATATAAATATTTGGGGTGCAGTTTGCCAACTGAAAATTAACTCTGTGTTCCCACCAATTCTAGGTGAATGACGGCTTTCACACACACCTTATCTCTTAGAAATGAGCATGTGGATAGAAGTTCGTTCATCTAGCAGAAATGGAACGGGTTGTAGGAGAAACTTTTACTCCGGTTTCTCAGTCTGTTTCCTTGTGCCGTTTAGAAGATCCTGCGTTTTTCACTGTAAATCCGAGTTGGAGCTTGAACCTCCCCATATATGTATGGAGTGGGGTTTGCAATAGAAAAGAAACTTTGTGTTCCCAACAAGCTAGGTGAAGGACGGCTTTCACACACACATATCTCTCAGAATGGAGCATGTGGAGAGACGTTCGTTCATCTAGCACAAAAGTAACGGGATGCAGGAGGAACATTTTCTGTTGATTCTCAGTCTGTTTCTTAGTGCAGGTTAGTATTTTCTGCAATTTTCACTGTAAACCCCGAGTTGGTTCTAGTACCCCCCAATATATATGTATGGAGTGGTTTTTGTAACTGAAAAGAGACTTGGTGTTCCCAACAAGCAATTTGAAGGACGGCTTTCACCACACACTTATCTCTCAGAACAGAGCATGTGGAGAGACGTTCGTTCATCTAGCACATAGGGAACGGGTTGCAGGAGAAACTTTTACTCTGGTTTCTCAGTCTGTTTCCTAGTGCCGGTTTGAAGTTCCTGCAGTTTTCACGTAAAACCGAGTTGGATCTAGTACCTCCCCATATATATGTATGATGTGGAGTTTGCAAATGAAAAGAAACTTTGTGTTCCCAACAAACTAGGTGAAGGACGGCTTTCACACAAATTTATCGCTCATATATGAGCATGTGAGAGACGTTATTTCATCTAGTACAAAGGGAACGTGTTGCAGTGGAAACTTTTATTCCGGTTTCTCAGTCTGTTTCCTAGTGCCGTTTAGAAACTTCCTGCAGTTTTCACTGTAAATCTGAGTTGGAACTATTACAACCCCATATATATGTATGGAGTGGAATTTGCAACAGAAAAGAAACTTTGTGTTCCAACAAGCTAGATGAAGGACGGCTTTCACAGACAATTATCTCTCAGACCTGAGCATGTGGAGAGAAGATCGTTCATCCAACACAAAAAGAACGGGTTGCAGGAGAAACTTTTTCTCATTTTTTCTCAGTCTGTTTCCAAGTGCCGGTTTGAATTTCCTGAAGTTTCAAATTTTAAACCGAGTTTGAGCTTGTAACTCCCCATATATATGTATGGAGCGGGGTTTGCAACTGAAAAGGAACTTTGTGTTCTCAACAAGCTTTGTGAAATACGGCTTTCACACACACGTATCCTCAGAACTGAGCATGTGTAGAGACGACGTTCATTTAGCACAATGTGAACGGTTTGCAGAAGAAACTTTTACGCTGGTTTCTCAGTCTCTTTCCTAGTTCCGAATTGAAGTTCCTGCAGTTTCACTGTAAAACCGAGTTGGAGCTAATACCTAACCATATAATGTATGGAGTGGAGTTTGCAACTGAAAAGGAATCTTTGTGTGCCCTACAAAGCTATTTGAAGGACGGCTTTCACACACAATATTCTCTCAGAACCGAGCATGTTGAGAGACGTTCGTTCATCTAGCACAAAGGAACGGTTTGCAGGAGAAACTTTTACCCTGTTTTCTCAGTCTGTTTCCTAGTGCCGGTTTGATCTTCCTGCATTTTTTCACTTTAAAATTGAGTTGGAGCTCGTACCTCCCCATATATTTATATGAAGTGGAGTATGCAAATTAAAAGAAACTTTGTGTTCCCAACAAGCTAGGTGAAAGACGGCTTTCACACACCACTTATCCCTCAGAAATGAGCATGTGGAGAGACGTTCTTTCATTCTAGCACAAAGGGAACGGGATGCAGGGGAAACATTTACTCCGGTTTCTCAGTCTGTTTCCTAGTGCCGGTTTGATGTTCCTGCATTTTTCAATGTTAAATAGAGTTGGAGCTTGTATCTCCCCATATATAGTATGGAGTGGAGTTTGCAACTGAAAAGAAACTTTGTGTTCCCCACAAGCTAGGTTAAAGACGGCTTTTCATACACAATTATCTCTCACATCGGAGCATGTGGAGAGACTTTCGTTCATCTAGCACAATGGGAAAGGGTTTGCCGGAGAATCATTTACTGTGGTTTGTCACTCTGTTTCATAGTGCCGGTTTGATGTTCCTGCAGATTTTACTGTAAAACAGTGTTGGAGCTCGTAACTCCCCATATATATGTATGGATTGGAGTTTTGCTTCTGAAAAGAATCTTTATACTTCCAACAAGCTAGGTGATGGACGGATTTTACACACAATTATCTCTGAGAACTGAGCATGTAGAGAGACGTTCTTTCATCTAGCACAAAGGGAACGGTTGCAGGCGATACTATTACTCCGGTTTCTCATTCTGTTTCCTAGTACCGGTTAGATGTCCCTGCAGTTTTCACTGTAAAACCGAGTTGGAGCTAGTACCTACTCATATATATGTATGGAGTGGATTTTGCAAATGAAAACAAACTTTGTGTTCCCAACTAGCTAGGTGAAGGACGGCTTTCACACACAATTAACTCTCAGAACTGAGCATGTGTAGAGACGTTCGTTCATCTAGCACAAGGGGATATGTTTGCAGTTGAAAGTTTTAGTCTGGTTTCTCAGTCTGTTTCCTTGTGCCGGTTTGATTTCCTGCGTTTTTCACTGTAAAACAGAGTTGGAGCTAGTACCTACTCATATATATATATGGAGTGGGGTTTGCAACAGAAAAGAAACTTTGTGTTCCCAACAAGCCAGTTGAAGAAAAGCTTTCACACACCAATTTAATCTCAGATGTGGGCATGTGGCGAGATGTTCGTTCATCTAGCACAAATGGAACTGGTTGCAGGAGAAACATTTAGTCTGATTTCTCAGTCTGTTTCCTAGTGCCTGTTTGTAATTTCTGCAGTTTTCACTGTAATACTGATTAGGAGCCTGAACCTCCCCAAATGTATGTTGTTGTGGAGTCTGCTAGTGAAAAGAAACTTTGTGTTCCCAACAAGCTACGTGAAAACGGCTATCACACACACTTATATCTCAGAACTGAGCATGTGGAGAGACGTTCGTTCATCTAGCACAAAGGGAACAGGTTGAAAGAGAAACTTTTACTCAGGTTTCTCAGTCTGTTTCCTAGTGCCGGTTTGAAGTTCCTGCAGTTTTCACTGTAAAACAGAGTTGGAGCTAGTACCCACTCATAAATATGTATGAAGTGGAGTTTACAACAGAAAAGAAACTTTGTGTTCCCAACAAGCTCGGTGAAGGACGGCTTTCACACACACTTATCTCTGAGAACGGAGCATGTGGAGAGACGGTCGTTCATCTAGCAAAAAGGGAACGGTTTGCAGGAGAAACTTTTTCTCTTTTTTTCTCAGTCTTTTCCTAGTGCCAGTTTGATGTTCCTGCAGTTTTCACTGTAAAAACCGTGTTGGAGCTAGTACCTTCCCATATATATGTATGGAGTGGATTTACAACAGAAATAAACTTTCTGTTCCCAACAAGCTAGGTGAAGTACGCCTTTCCAAACACATTTATCTCTCAGAACTGAGCATGTGGAGAGACGTTCCTTCATCTAGCACAAAACGAACGGGTTGCAGGAGAAACAACTACTCTGGATTCTCAGTCTGTTTCCTAGTGCAGGTTTGAAATTCCTGCAGTTTTCTCTGTAAAATCGAGTTGGAGCTCGTACCTCCCCATATATATGTATTAAGTGGGGTTTGCAAATAAAAATAACTTTGTGTTCCCAACAAGCAATGTGAAGGACGACTTTCACAGACACTTATCTCTCAGAAATGAGCATGTGGAGAGACGTTCTTTCATCTAGCACAAAGGGAACTTGTTGCAGGGGAAACTTTTACCCTGGTTCTCAGTCTGTTTCCTACTCCCGGTTTGAAGTTCCTGCAGTTTTCACTATAAAACTGAGTTGGATGTCTTACCTCCCCATATATATGTATGGAGTGGAGTTTGCAACTGAAAAGAATCTATGTGTTCCCAACAAGCTAAATGAAGTACGGCTGTCACACACACTTATCTCTGAGAACGGAGCATATGGAATGACTTTCGTTCATCTAGCACAAAGGGAAAGGTTTTTGCAGGAGAAAATCTTACCCTTGTTTCTCAATTGGTTTCCTAGTGCTGGTTTGAATTTCCTACAGATTTCACTGTAAAACTGATTTGGAGCTAATACATCCCCATATAAATATTTGGAGTGTAGTTTTGCAACTGAAAAGTAACTCTGTGTTCCCAACAATCTAGGTCAAAGACGGCTTTCACACACACTTATCTCTTAGAAATGAGCATGTGGATAGACTTTCATTCATCTAGCACCAAGGGAACGGTATGCAGAAGAAACTTTTACTCTGATTTCTCAGGCTGTTTCCTATTGCCGGTTTGAAGACCATGCAGTTTTCACTGAAAAATCGAATTGGATCTATCACCTCCCCATATATATGTATGGACTGAAGTTTGCAACTAAAAATACACTTTCCTTTCTCAACAAGCTAGGTAATGGAATGCATTCACACACATTTATCTCTCAGAAATTAGCTTGTGGATAGAAGTTCGTTCATCTAGCACAAAGGGAACTGTATGCAGAAGAACATTTACTCTGATTTCTCAGTCTTTTCCCTAGTGCCGATTTGAAGTTCCTACAATTTTCACTAAAAAACCGAATTGGAGCTAGTACTTCCATATATATATGTATGGAGGGGAGTTTGCAACTAAAAGACATTTTCTGTTCCCAACATTCAAAGTGACGGAAGGCTATCACACACACATATCTCTCAGAACTGAGCATGTGGATTGACGTTCGTTCACCTAGCACAATGCGAACGGGTTTCAGGGGAAACTTTTACCCTTGTTTCTCAGTGTATTTCCTAGTGCCGGTTTGATGTTCCTGCAGTTTTCACTGTAAAACCGAGTTGGAGCTTATACCCTCCCCATATAATATGAATGGAGTGTAGTTAGTAACTGAAAAGAATCTTTGTGTTCCCAAAAAGCTAGGTGAAGGACGGCTTTCACACACACTTATCTCTCAGTACAGATCATGTGGAGAGACGTTCGTTCATCTAGCAAAACGTGAAAGGATTTGCAGGGAAACTATTTCCTGGTTTCTCAGTATTTTCTCCTTGTACCGTTAGGGTGTTAATGCAGTTTTCACTGTAATATAGTTTTAGAGCTGGTAAATCCCCATAAATATTTATGGAGTTTAATTTGCAACTGAAAAGAAACTTTGTTTTCCCAACAAGCTAGGTGAAGGACAGCTTTCACACATATTATCTCTCAGAACTGAGCATGTGGAGAGTATTTCGTTCATCAAGCACAAAGGGAAAGGCTTGCAGGAGAAAATTTTACTCTTGATTCTCAATTGGTTTCCTAGTGCTGGTTTGAATTTGCTACAGATTTCACCGTAAAACTGATTTGGAGTTAGTATATTCCCATATAAATATTTGGGGTGCAGTTTGCAACTGAAAATTAACTCTGTGTTCCCAACAATCTAGGTGAATGACGGCTTTCACACACACTTATCTCTTAGAAATGAGCATGTGGATAGAAGTTCGTTCATCTAGCAGAAATGGAACGGGTTGTAGGAGAAACTTTTACTCCGGTTTCTCAGTCTGTTTCCTTGTGCCGTTTAGAAGATCCTGCAGTTTTCACTGTAAATCCGAGTTGGAGCTTGAACCTCCCCATATATGTATGGAGTGGGGTTTGCAATAGAAAAGAAACTTTGTGTTCCCAACAAGCTAGGTGAAGGACGGCTTTCACACACACATATCTCTCAGAATGGAGCATGTGGAGAGACGTTCGTTCATCTAGCACAAAAGTAACGGGATGCAGGAGGAACATTTTCTGTTGATTCTCAGTCTGTTTCTTAGTGCAGGTTAGTATTTTCTGCAATTTTCACTGTAAACCCGAGTTGGTTCTAGTACCCCCCAATATATATGTATGGAGTGGTTTTTGTAACTGAAAAGAGACTTGGTGTTCCCAACAAGCAATTTGAAGGACGGCTTTCACACACACTTATCTCTCAGAACAGAGCATGTGGAGAGACGTTCGTTCATCTAGCACATAGGGAACGGGTTGCAGGAGAAACTTTTACTCTGGTTTCTCAGTCTGTTTCCTAGTGCCGGTTTGAAGTTCCTGCAGTTTTCACTGTAAAACCGAGTTGGATCTAGTACCTCCCCATATATATGTATGATGTGGAGTTTGCAAATGAAAAGAAACTTTGTGTTCCCAACAAACTAGGTGAAGGACGGCTTTCACACAAATTTATCGCTCAGATATGAGCATGTGGAGAGACGTTATTTCATCTAGTACAAAGGGAACGTGTTGCAGTGGAAACTTTTATTCCGGTTTCTCAGTCTGTTTCCTAGTGCCGTTTAGAACTTCCTGCAGTTTTCATTGTAAATCTGAGTTGGAACTATTACAACCCCATATATATGTATGGAGTGGAATTTGCAACAGAAAAGAAACTTTGTGTTCCCAACAAGCTAGATGAAGGACGGCTTTCACAGACAATTATCTCTCAGACCTGAGCATGTGGAGAGAAGATCGTTCATCCAACACAAAAAGAACGGGTTGCAGGAGAAACTTTTTCTCATTTTTTCTCAGTCTGTTTCCAAGTGCCGGTTTGAATTTCCTGAAGTTTCAAATTTTAAACCGAGTTTGAGCTTGTAACTCCCCATATATATGTATGGAGCGGGGTTTGCAACTGAAAAGGAACTTTGTGTTCTCAACAAGCTTTGTGAAATACGGCTTTCACACACACGTATCCCTCAGAACTGAGCATGTGTAGAGACGATCGTTCATTTAGCACAATGTGAACGGTTTGCAGAAGAAACTTTACGCTGGTTTCTCAGTCTCTTTCCTAGTTCCGAATTGAAGTTCCTGCAGTTTTCACTGTAAAACCGAGTTGGAGCTAATACCTAACCATATATATGTATGGAGTGGAGTTTGCAACTGAAAAGAATCTTTGTGTGCCCTACAAGCTATTTGAAGGACGGCTTTCACACACAATTATCTCTCAGAACCGAGCATGTTGAGAGACGTTCGTTCATCTAGCACAAAGGGAACGGTTTGCAGGAGAAACTTTTACCCTGTTTTCTCAGTCTGTTTCCTAGTGCCGGTTTGATCTTCCTGCATTTTTCACTTTAAAATTGAGTTGGAGCTCGTACCTCCCCATATATTTATATGAAGTGGAGTTTGCAAATTAAAAGAAACTTTGTGTTCCCAACAAGCTAGGTGAAAGACGGCTTTCACACACACTTATCCCTCAGAAATGAGCATGTGGAGAGACGTTCTTTCATCTAGCACAAAGGGAACGGGATGCAGGGGAAACATTTACTCCGGTTTCTCAGTCTGTTTCCTAGTGCCGGTTTGATGTTCCTGCATTTTTCAATGTTAAATAGAGTTGGAGCTTGTATCTCCCCATATATATGTATGGAGTGGAGTTTGCAACTGAAAAGAAACTTTGTGTTCCCCACAAGCTAGGTTAAAGACGGCTTTCATACACAATTATCTCTCACATCGGAGCATGTGGAGAGACTTTCGTTCATCTAGCACAATGGGAACGGGTTGCCGGAGAATCATTTACTGTGGTTTGTCACTCTGTTTCATAGTGCCGGTTTGATGTTCCTGCAGATTTTACTGTAAAACAGTGTTGGAGCTCGTAACTCCCCATATATATGTATGGATTGGAGTTTGCTTCTGAAAGAATCTTTATACTTCCAACAAGCTAGGTGATGGACGGATTTTACACACAATTATCTCTGAGAACTGAGCATGTAGAGAGACGTTCTTTCATCTAGCACAAAGGGAACGGTTTGCAGGCGATACTATTACTCCGGTTTCTCATTCTGTTTCCTAGTACCGGTTAGATGTCCCTGCAGTTTTCACTGTAAAACCGAGTTGGAGCTAGTACCTACTCATATATATGTATGGAGTGGATTTTGCAAATGAAAACAAACTTTGTGTTCCCAACTAGCTAGGTGAAGGACGGCTTTCACACACAATTAACTCTCAGAACTGAGCATGTGTAGAGACGTTCGTTCATCTAGCACAAGGGGATATGTTTGCAGTTGAAAGTTTTAGTCTGGTTTCTCAGTCTGTTTCCTTGTGCCGGTTTGATTTTCCTGCGTTTTTCACTGTAAAACAGAGTTGGAGCTAGTACCTACTCATATATATATATGGAGTGGGGTTTGCAACAGAAAAGAAACTTTGTGTTCCCAACAAGCCAGTTGAAGAAAGGCTTTCACACACAATTTAATCTCAGATGTGAGCATGTGGCGAGATGTTCGTTCATCTAGCACAAATGGAACTGGTTGCAGGAGAAACATTTAGTCTGATTTCTCAGTCTGTTTCCTAGTGCCTGTTTGTAATTTCTGCAGTTTTCACTGTAATACTGATTAGGAGCCTGAACCTCCCCAAATGTATGTTGTTGTGGAGTCTGCTAGTGAAAAGAAACTTTGTGTTCCCAACAAGCTACGTGAAAACGGCTATCACACACACTTATATCTCAGAACTGAGCATGTGGAGAGACGTTCGTTCATCTAGCACAAAGGGAACAGGTTGAAAGAGAAACTTTTACTCAGGTTTCTCAGTCTGTTTCCTAGTGCCGGTTTGAAGTTCCTGCAGTTTTCACTGTAAAACAGAGTTGGAGCTAGTACCCCACTCATAAATATGTATGAAGTGGAGTTTACAACAGAAAGAAACTTTGTGTTCCCAACAAGCTCGGTGAAGGACGGCTTTCACACACACTTATCTCTGAGAACGGAGCATGTGGAGAGACGTTCGTTCATCTAGCAAAAAGGGAACGGTTTGCAGGAGAAACTTTTTCTCTTTTTTCTCAGTCTTTTTCCTAGTGCCAGTTTGATGTTCCTGCAGTTTTCACTGTAAAACCGTGTTGGAGCTAGTACCTTCCCATATATATGTATGGAGTGGATTTTACAACAGAAAATAAACTTTCTGTTCCCAACAAGCTAGGTGAAGTACGCCTTCCAAACACATTTATCTCTCAGAACTGAGCATGTGGAGAGACGTTCCTTCATCTAGCACAAAACGAACGGGTTGCAGGAGAAACAACTACTCTGGATTCTCAGTCTGTTTCCTAGTGCAGGTTTGAAATTCCTGCAGTTTTCTCTGTAAAATCGAGTTGGAGCTCGTACCTCCCCATATATATGTATTAAGTGGGGTTTGCAAATAAAAATAACTTTGTGTTCCCAACAAGCAATGTGAAGGACGACTTTCACAGACACTTATCTCTCAGAAATGAGCATGTGGAGAGACGTTCTTTCATCTAGCACAAAGGGGAACTTGTTGCAGGGGAAACTTTTACCCTGGTTCTCAGTCTGTTTCCTACTCCCGGTTTGAAGTTCCTGCAGTTTTCACTATAAAACTGAGTTGGATGTCTTACCTCCCCATATATATGTATGGAGTGGAGTTTGCAACTGAAAAGAATCTATGTGTTCCCAACAAGCTAAATGAAGTACGGCTGTCACACACACTTATCTCTGAGAACGGAGCATATGGAATGACTTTCGTTCATCTAGCACAAAGGGAAAGGTTTGCAGGAGAAAATCTTACCCTTGTTTCTCAATTGGTTTCCTAGTGCTGGTTTGAATTTCCTACAGATTTCACTGTAAAACTGATTTGGAGCTAATACATCCCCATATAAATATTTGGAGTGTAGTTTGCAACTGAAAAGTAACTCTGTGTTCCCAACAATCTAGGTCAAAGACGGCTTTCACACACACTTATCTCTTAGAAATGAGCATGTGGATAGAAGTTCGTTCATCTAGCAGAAATGGAACGGGTTGTAGGAGAAACTTTTACTCCGGTTTCTCAGTCTGTTTCCTTGTGCCGTTTAGAAGATCCTGCAGTTTTCACTGTAAATCCGAGTTGGAGCTTGAACCTCCCCATATATGTATGGAGTGGGGTTTGCAATAGAAAAGAAGCTTTGTGTTCCCAACAAGCTAGGTGAAGGACGGCTTTCACACACACATATCTCTCAGAATGGTGCATCTGGAGAGACGTTCGTTCATCTAGCACAAAAGTAACGGGTTGCAGGAGTAACATTTTCTGTTGATTCTCAGTCTGTTTCTTAGTGCAGGTTAGTATTTTCTGCAATTTTCACTGTAAACCCGAGTTGGTTCTAGTACCCCCCCAATATATATGTATGGAGTGGTTTTTGTAACTGAAAAGAGACTTTGTGTTCCCAAGAAGCAATTTGAAGGACGGCTTTCACACACAATTATCTCTCAGAACAGAGCATGTGGAGATACGTTCGTTCACCTAGCACATAGGGAACGGGTTGCAGGAGAAAGTTTTACTCTGGTTTCTCAGTCTGTTTCCTAGTGGCGGTTTGAAATTCCTGCAGTTTTCACTGTAAAACCGAGTTGGATCTAGTACCTCCCCATATATATGTATGATGTGGAGTTTGCAAATGAAAAGAAACTTTGTGTTCCCAACAAACTAGGTGAAGGACGGCTTTCACACAAATTTATCGCTCAGATATGAGCATGTGGAGAGACGTTATTTCATCTAGTACAAAGGGAACGTGTTGCAGTGGAAACTTTTATTCCGGTTTCTCAGTCTGTTTCCTAGTGCCGTTTAGAACTTCCTGCAGTTTTCATTGTAAATCTGAGTTGGAACTATTACAACCCCATATATATGTATGGAGTGGAATTTGCAACAGAAAAGAAACTTTGTGTTCCCAACAAGCTAGATGAAGGACGGCTTTCACAGACAATTATCTCTCAGACCTGAGCATGTGGAGAGAAGATCGTTCATCCAACACAAAAAGAACGGGTTGCAGGAGAAACTTTTTTCTCATTTTTCTCAGTCTGTTTCCAAGTGCCGGTTTGAATTTCCTGAAGTTTCAAATTTTAAACCGAGTTTGAGCTTGTAACTCCCCATATATATGTATGGAGCGGGGTTTGCAACTGAAAAGGAACTTTGTGTTCTCAACAAGCTTTGTGAAATACGGCTTTCACACACACGTATCCCTCAGAACTGAGCATGTGTAGAGACGATCGTTCATTTAGCACAATGTGAACGGTTTGCAGAAGAAACTTTTACGCTGGTTTCTCAGTCTCTTTCCTAGTTCCGAATTGAAGTTCCTGCAGTTTTCACTGTAAAACCGAGTTGGAGCTAATACCTAACCATATATATGTATGGAGTGGAGTTTGCAACTGAAAAGAATCTTTGTGTGCCCTACAAGCTATTTGAAGGACGGCTTTCACACACAATTATCTCTCAGAACCGAGCATGTTGAGAGACGTTCGTTCATCTAGCACAAAGGGAACGGTTTGCAGGAGAAACTTTTACCCTGTTTTCTCAGTCTGTTTCCTAGTGCCGGTTTGATCTTCCTGCATTTTTCACTTTAAAATTGAGTTGGAGCTCGTACCTCCCCATATATTTATATGAAGTGGAGTTTGCAAATTAAAAGAAACTTTGTGTTCCCAACAAGCTAGGTGAAAGACGGCTTTCACACACACTTATCCCTCAGAAATGAGCATGTGGAGAGACGTTCTTTCATCTAGCACAAAGGGAACGGGATGCAGGGGAAACATTTACTCCGGTTTCTCAGTCTGTTTCCTAGTGCCGGTTTGATGTTCCTGCATTTTTCAATGTTAAATAGAGTTGGAGCTTGTATCTCCCCATATATATGTATGGAGTGGAGTTTGCAACTGAAAAGAAACTTTGTGTTCCCCACAAGCTAGGTTAAAGACGGCTTTCATACACAATTATCTCTCACATCGGAGCATGTGGAGAGACTTTCGTTCATCTAGCACAATGGGAACGGGTTGCCGGAGAATCATTTACTGTGGTTTGTCACTCTGTTTCATAGTGCCGGTTTGATGTTCCTGCAGATTTTACTGTAAAACAGTGTTGGAGCTCGTAACTCCCCATATATATGTATGGATTGGAGTTTGCTTCTGAAAAGAATCTTTATACTTCCAACAAGCTAGGTGATGGACGGATTTTACACACAATTATCTCTGAGAACTGAGCATGTAGAGAGACGTTCTTTCATCTAGCACAAAGGGAACGGTTTGCAGGCGATACTATTACTCCGGTTTCTCATTCTGTTTCCTAGTACCGGTTAGATGTCCCTGCAGTTTTCACTGTAAAACCGAGTTGGAGCTAGTACCTACTCATATATATGTATGGAGTGGATTTTGCAAATGAAAACAAACTTTGTGTTCCCAACTAGCTAGGTGAAGGACGGCTTTCACACACAATTAACTCTCAGAACTGAGCATGTGTAGAGACGTTCGTTCATCTAGCACAAGGGGATATGTTTGCAGTTGAAAGTTTTAGTCTGGTTTCTCAGTCTGTTTCCTTGTGCCGGTTTGATTTTCCTGCGTTTTTCACTGTAAAACAGAGTTGGAGCTAGTACCTACTCATATATATATATGGAGTGGGGTTTGCAACAGAAAAGAAACTTTGTGTTCCCAACAAGCCAGTTGAAGAAAGGCTTTCACACACAATTTAATCTCAGATGTGAGCATGTGGCGAGATGTTCGTTCATCTAGCACAAATGGAACTGGTTGCAGGAGAAACATTTAGTCTGATTTCTCAGTCTGTTTCCTAGTGCCTGTTTGTAATTTCTGCAGTTTTCACTGTAATACTGATTAGGAGCCTGAACCTCCCCAAATGTATGTTGTTGTGGAGTCTGCTAGTGAAAAGAAACTTTGTGTTCCCAACAAGCTACGTGAAAACGGCTATCACACACACTTATATCTCAGAACTGAGCATGTGGAGAGACGTTCGTTCATCTAGCACAAAGGGAACAGGTTGAAAGAGAAACTTTTACTCAGGTTTCTCAGTCTGTTTCCTAGTGCCGGTTTGAAGTTCCTGCAGTTTTCACTGTAAAACAGAGTTGGAGCTAGTACCCACTCATAAATATGTATGAAGTGGAGTTTACAACAGAAAAGAAACTTTGTGTTCCCAACAAGCTCGGTGAAGGACGGCTTTCACACACACTTATCTCTGAGAACGGAGCATGTGGAGAGACGTTCGTTCATCTAGCAAAAAGGGAACGGTTTGCAGGAGAAACTTTTTCTCTTTTTTCTCAGTCTTTTTCCTAGTGCCAGTTTGATGTTCCTGCAGTTTTCACTGTAAAACCGTGTTGGAGCTAGTACCTTCCCATATATATGTATGGAGTGGATTTTACAACAGAAAATAAACTTTCTGTTCCCAACAAGCTAGGTGAAGTACGCCTTCCAAACACATTTATCTCTCAGAACTGAGCATGTGGAGAGACGTTCCTTCATCTAGCACAAAACGAACGGGTTGCAGGAGAAACAACTACTCTGGATTCTCAGTCTGTTTCCTAGTGCAGGTTTGAAATTCCTGCAGTTTTCTCTGTAAAATCGAGTTGGAGCTCGTACCTCCCCATATATATGTATTAAGTGGGGTTTGCAAATAAAAATAACTTTGTGTTCCCAACAAGCAATGTGAAGGACGACTTTCACAGACACTTATCTCTCAGAAATGAGCATGTGGAGAGACGTTCTTTCATCTAGCACAAAGGGAACTTGTTGCAGGGGAAACTTTTACCCTGGTTCTCAGTCTGTTTCCTACTCCCGGTTTGAAGTTCCTGCAGTTTTCACTATAAAACTGAGTTGGATGTCTTACCTCCCCATATATATGTATGGAGTGGAGTTTGCAACTGAAAAGAATCTATGTGTTCCCAACAAGCTAAATGAAGTACGGCTGTCACACACACTTATCTCTGAGAACGGAGCATATGGAATGACTTTCGTTCATCTAGCACAAAGGGAAAGGTTTGCAGGAGAAAATCTTACCCTTGTTTCTCAATTGGTTTCCTAGTGCTGGTTTGAATTTCCTACAGATTTCACTGTAAAACTGATTTGGAGCTAATACATCCCCATATAAATATTTGGAGTGTAGTTTGCAACTGAAAAGTAACTCTGTGTTCCCAACAATCTAGGTCAAAGACGGCTTTCACACACACTTATCTCTTAGAAATGAGCATGTGGATAGAAGTTCGTTCATCTAGCAGAAATGGAACGGGTTGTAGGAGAAACTTTTACTCCGGTTTCTCAGTCTGTTTCCTTGTGCCGTTTAGAAGATCCTGCAGTTTTCACTGTAAATCCGAGTTGGAGCTTGAACCTCCCCATATATGTATGGAGTGGGGTTTGCAATAGAAAAGAAGCTTTGTGTTCCCAACAAGCTAGGTGAAGGACGGCTTTCACACACACATATCTCTCAGAATGGTGCATCTGGAGAGACGTTCGTTCATCTAGCACAAAAGTAACGGGTTGCAGGAGTAACATTTTCTGTTGATTCTCAGTCTGTTTCTTAGTGCAGGTTAGTATTTTCTGCAATTTTCACTGTAAACCCGAGTTGGTTCTAGTACCCCCCAATATATATGTATGGAGTGGTTTTTGTAACTGAAAAGAGACTTTGTGTTCCCAAGAAGCAATTTGAAGGACGGCTTTCACACACAATTATCTCTCAGAACAGAGCATGTGGAGATACGTTCGTTCACCTAGCACATAGGGAACGGGTTGCAGGAGAAAGTTTTACTCTGGTTTCTCAGTCTGTTTCCTAGTGGCGGTTTGAAATTCCTGCAGTTTTCACTGTAAAACCGAGTTGGATCTAGTACCTCCCCATATATATGTATGATGTGGAGTTTGCAAATGAAAAGAAACTTTGTGTTCCCAACAAACTAGGTGAAGGACGGCTTTCACACAAATTTATCGCTCAGATATGAGCATGTGGAGAGACGTTATTTCATCTAGCACAAAGGGAACGTGTTGCAGGGGAAACTTTTATTCCGGTTTCTCAGTCTGTTTCCTAGTGCCGTTTAGAACTTCCTGCAGTTTTCACTGTAAATCTGAGTTGGAACTATTACATCCCCATATATATGTATGGAGTGGATTTTGCAACAGAAAAGATACTTTGTGTTCCCAACAAGCTAGATGAAGGACGGCTTTCACAGACAATTATCTCTCAGACCTGAGCATGTGGAGAGAAGATCGTTCATCCAACACAAAAAGAACGGGTTGCAGGAGAAACTTTTTCTCATTTTTCTCAGTCGGTATCCAAGTGCCGGTTTGAATTTCCTGAAGTTTCAAATTTTAAACAGTGTTTGAGCTTGTAACTCCCCATATATATGTATGGAGTGGGGTTTGCAACTGAAAAGGAACTTTGTGTTCTCAACAAGCTATGTGAAAAACGGCTTTCACACACACGTATCCCTCAGTACTGAGCATGTGTAGAGACGATCGTTCATCTAGCACAATGTGAACGGTTTGCAGAAGAAACTTTTACGCTGGTTTCTCAGTCTCTTTCCTAGTTCCGAATTGAATTTCCTGCAGTTTTCACTGTAAAACCGAGTTGGAGCTAGTACCTAACCATATATATGTATGGAGTGGAGTTTGCAAATGAAAAGAAACTTTGTGTGCCCAACAAGCTATTTGAAGAACGGCTTTCACACACAATTATCTCTCAGAACCGAGCATGTTGAGAGACGTTCGTTCATCTAGCACAAAGGGAACGGTTTGCAGGAGAAACTGTTACCCTGGTTTCTCAGTGTGTTTCCTAGTGCCGGTTTGATCTTCCTGCATTTTTCACTGTAAAATTGAGTTGGAGCTCGTACCTCCCCATATATTTATATGAAGTGGAGTTTGCAAATTAAAAGAAACTTTGTGTTCCCAACAAGCTAGGTGAATGACGGCTTTCACACACACTCATCCCTCAGAAATGAGCATGTGGAGAGACGTTCTTTCATCTAGCACAAAGGGAACGGGATGCAGGGGAAACATTTACTCCGGTTTCTCAGTCTGTTTCCTAGTGCCGGTTTGATGTTCCTGCATTTTTCAATGTTAGATAGAGTTGGAGATTTTATCTCCCCATATATATGTATGGATTGGAGTTTGCAACTGAAAAGAAACTTTCTGTTCCCAACAAGCTATGTTAAAGATGGCTTTCATACACAATTATCTCTCACATCGGAGCATGTGGAGAGACTATCGTTCATCTAGCACAATGGGAACGGGTTGCCGGAGAATCATTTACTGTGGTTTGTCACTCTGTTTCATAGTGCCGGTTTGATGTTCCTGCAGATTTTACTGTAAAACAGTGTTGGAGCACGTACCTCCCCATATATATGTATGGATTGGAGTTTGCTTCTGAAAAGAATCTTTATACTTCCAACAAGCTAGGTGATGGACGGATTTTACACACAATTATCTCTGAGAACTGAGCATGTAGAGAGACGTTCTTTCATCTAGCACAAAGGGAACGGTTTGCAGGGGATACTATTACTCCGGTTTCTCATTCTGTTTCCTAGTACCGGTTAGATGTCCCTGCAGTTTTCACTGTAAAACCGAGTTGGAGCTAGTACCTACTCATATATATTTATGGAGTGGATTTTGCAAATGAAAACAAACTTTGTGTTCCCAACTAGCTAGGTGAAGGACGGCTTTCACACACAATTAACTCTCAGAAATGAGCATGTGTAGAGACGTTCGTTCTTCTAGCACAAGGGGATATGTTTGCAGTTGAATGTTTTAGTCTGGTTTCTCAGTCTGTTTCCTTGTGCCGGTTTGATTTTCCTGCATTTTTCACTTTAAAACAGAGTTGGAGCTAGTACCTACTCATATATATATATGGAGTGGTGTTTGCAACAGAAAAGAAACTTTGTGTTCCCAACAAGCCAGTTGAAGAAATGCTTTCACACACAATTTAATCTCAGATGTGAGCATGTGGCGAGATGTTCGTTCATCTAGCACAAATGGAACTGGTTGCAGGAGAAACATTTAGTCTGATTTCTCAGTCTGTTTCCTAGTGCCTGTTTATAATTTCTGCAGTTTTCACTGTAATACTGATTAGGAGCCTGAACCTCCCCAAATGTATGTTGTTGTGGAGTCTGCTAGTGAAAAGAAACTTTTTGTTCCCAACAAGCTACGTGAAAACGGCTATCACACAAACTTATATATCAGAACTGAGCATGTGGAGAGACGTTCGTTCATCTAGCACAAAGGGAACGGGTTGAAGGAGAAACTTTTACTCAGGTTTCTCAGTCTGTTTCCTAGTGCCGGTTTGAAGTTCCTGCAGTTTTCACTGTAAAGCAAATTTGGAGCTAGTACCTACCCATATATTTGTATGAAGTGGAGTTTACAACAGAAAAGGATCTTTGTGTTCCCAACAAGCTCGGTGAAGGACGGCTTTCACACACACTTATCTCTGAGAACGGAGCATGTGGAGACACGGTCGTTCATCTAGCAAAAAGGGAACGGTTTGCAGGAGAAACTTTTTCTCTTTTTTCTCAGTCTTTTTCCTAGTGCCAGTTTGATGTTCCTGCAGTTTTCACTGTAAAACCGTGTTGGAGCTAGTACCTTCCCATATATATGTATGGAGTCAATTTTACAACAGAAAATAAACTTTCTGTTCCCAACAAGCTAGGTGAAGTACGCCTTCCAAACACATTTATCTCTCAGAACTTTGCATGTGGAGAGACGTTCCTTCATCTAGCAGAAAACGAACGGTTTCCAGGAGAAACAACTACTCTGGATTCTCAGTCTGTTTCCTAGTGCAGGTTTGAAATTCCTGCAGTTTTCACTGTAAAATCGAGTTAGAGCGCGTACCTCCCCATATATATGTATTAAGTGTGGTTTGCAAATAAAATTAACTTTGTGTTCCCAACAAGCAATGTGAAGGACGGCTTTCACAGACACTTATCTCTCAGAAATGAGCATGTGGAGAGACGTTCTTTCATCTAGCACAAAGGGAACTTGTTGCAGGGGAAACTTTTACCCTGGTTCTCAGTCTGTTTCCTACTCCCTGTTTGAAGTTCCTGCAGTTTTCACCATAAAACTGTGTTGGAGGTCGTACCTCCCCATATATATGTATGGAGTGGAGTTTGCAACTGAAAAGAATCTATGTGTTCCCAACAAGCTAAATGAAGTACGGCTTTCACACACACTTATCTCTGAGAACGGAGCATATGGAATGACTTTCGTTCATCTAGCACAAAGGGAAAGGTTTGCATGAGAAACTTTTACTCTGGTTTCTCAGTCTGTTTCCTAGAGCCGGTTTGAAGTTCCTGCAGTTTTCACTGTAAAACCGAGTTGGAGCTAGTACCTACCCATATATATGTATGGAGTGGAGATTGCAACAGTAAATATCTTTGTGTTCCCATCAAGCTAGGTGAAAAACGGCTTTCATACACACTTTTCTCTCAGAAAATAGCATGTGGAGAGACGTTCTTTCATCAAGTACAATGGGAAAGATTTGCAGGAGAATGTTTTACTCAGATTACTCAGTGTGTTTCCTAGTGCCGGTTTGAAGTTCCTGCAGTTTTCACTATAAAACTGAGTTGGAGCTCGTACCTCCCATATATATGTATGCAGTGGAGTTTGCAACTGAAAAGAAACTTTGTTTTCCCTACAAGCTTGGTGAAGGACGGCTTCCACACAAATTAATCTCTCAGAACTGAGCATGTGGAGAGAATTTCGTTCATCTAGCAGAAAGGGAACGGGTTGAAGGAGAAACTTTTACTCGGGTTTCTCAGTCTGTTTCCTAGTGCCTGTTTGTAATTTCTGCAGTTTTCACTGTAAAACCTATTAGGAGCTAGTACTTCCCCAAATGTATGTTGTTGTGGAGTTTGCCAGTGAAAAGAAACATTTGTTCCCAACAAGTTACGTGAATACGGCTATAACACACACTTATATCTCAGAACTGAGCATGTGGAGAGACGTTCGTTCATATAGCACAAAGGAAAGTGTTGTATGAGAAAATTTTTTCTCTGGTTTCTCATTTGTTTCCTAGTGCCGTTTTGAAGTTCCTGCAGTTTTCACTGTAAAATCGAGTTGGAGCAAGTACCACCCCATATATATGTATGGATTGGTGTTTGAATCTTAAAAGAAACTTTGTGTTCGCAACAACCTACGTGAAGGTCGGCTTTAACACACAATTAACTCTGAGAACTGAGCATGTGGAGAAATGTTCGTTCATCTAGCACAAAAGGAACGGGTTGCAGGTGAAAATTTTAGTCTGGTTTCTCAGTCTGTTTCCTAGTGCCTGTTTGATTATCCTGCAGTTTTCACTGTATATCCTTGTTTTTAGCTCGTACCCCCACATATATATGTATGAAGTGGAGTTTGCAACTGAAAAGAAACTTTGTGTTTCCAACAAGCTAGCTGAAGGACGGCTTTCACACAGTCTTATCTCTGAGAAATGAGCATGTGGAGAGACGTTCTTTCATCTATCACAAAGTGAACGGTTTGCAGGGGATACTTTTACTCGGGTTTATCAGTCTGTTTCCTAGTGCTGGTTAGAAGTTCCTGCAGTTTTCACTGTAAAACTGGGTTGCAGCTAGTACATACCCATATATATGTATTGAGTGGGGTTTGCAACAGAAAAGAATCTTTGTGTTCCCAACAAGCTAGTTGAAGGAAGGCTTTCACACACAATTATCTCTAAGATGTGAGCATTTGGAGAAACGTTCGTTAATCTAGCACAAAAAGAATGGGATGCAGAGGAAATTTTACTTTTTTTTTAGTCTGTTTCCTAGTGCGTGTTTGAAATTTCTGCAGATTTCACTGTAAACCCGATTAGGAGATAGTACCTACCCATAAGTATGTTGGGGTGGAGTTTTCTAGTGAAAAAATCTTTGTGTTCCCAATAAGCTGGTGAAAACAGATTTCACAAACACTTATATCTCAGAACTGAGCATGTGGCGAGAAGTTCGTTCATCTAGCAGAAAATGAAAAGGTTGCAGGAGAAATTTTTAATCTGGATTCTCAGTCGGTTCCCTAGTGCCGGTTTGAAATTCCTGCAGTTTTAAATTTAAAACCGAGTTGGAGCTAGTACTTCCCCATATATATGTATAGATTGGTATTTGTAACTGAAAAGAAACTTTGTTTTCCCAACAATCTAGGTGAAGTAAGTCATTCACACACACATATCTCTCAGAAATGAGCATGTGGAGAGATGTTCGTTCATCTAGCAAAACGGGAACGGGTTGCAGGAGAAACTTTTTCTCTTGATTCTCAGTCTGTTTCCTAGTGCCGGTTTGAAGTTCCTGCAGTTTTCACTGTAAAACCGAGTTGGAGCGAGTACCTAACCATATATAAGTATGGAGTGGATTTTGCAACTGAAAAGAAACTTTGTGTTCCCAGCAAGCTATTTGAAAGACGGCTTTCACACACAAATTTCTCTCAGAACTGAGCATGTTGAGAGACGTTCGTTCATCTAGCACAAAGGGAACGGGTTGCAGGAGAAAATTTTACTCTGGTTTCTCAGTATGTTTCCTAGTGCCGGTATGAAGTTCCTGTAGTTTTCAATGTAAAACAGAGTTGGAGCTAGAATCTCCCCATATATATTTACGGAGTGGAGTTTGCAACTGGAAAGAAACTTTGTGTTCCCAACAAGCTAGTTTAAAGACGGCTTTCATACACAATTAACTCTCAGAACTGAGCATGAGAAGAGACGTTCGTTCATCAAGCAAAACTGGAACGAGTTGCAGGAGAAACTTTTACTCTGGTTTCTCAGTATGTTTCCTAGTGCCGGTTTGAAGTTCCAGCAATTTTCACTGTAAAACCGAGTTGGACCTATTACCTCCCCATATATATGTATGGAGTGGAGTTTGCAACTGAAAAGAAACTTTGTGTTCCCAACAAGCTAGGTGAAGTACGCCTTTCACACACAATTATCTCTCAGATCGGAGCATGTGGAGAGACGTTCGTTCATCTAGCATAAAGGGATCGGGTTGCAGGAGAAATTTTACTGTGGTTTATCACTATGTTTCATAGTGCCGGTTTGATGTTCCTGCAGATTTCACTGTAAACAGTGTTGGAGCTCGTACTTCCCATATATATATGTATGGAGTGTAATTTGCTTCTGAAAATAATCTTTATGCTTCCAACAAGCTAGGTGATGGACGGCATTACACACAATTTTCTCTGAGAACTGAGCATGTAGAGAGACTTCTTTCATCTAGGACAAAGGGAACGTGTTGCAGTTGATAATTTTACTCCAGTTTCTCATTCTGTTTCCTAGTGCCGGATAGAAGTTCCTGCAGTTTCCCTGTAAAACCGAGTTGGAGCTAGTACATCCCTGTATATATGTATGGAGTGGATTTTGCAACTGAAAAGAAACTTTGTGTTCCCAACAAGCTAGTTGAAGGACGGCTTTCACACATAGTTATTTCTGAGAACTGAGCATGTGGAGAGAGTTTCGTTCATCTAGCACAAAATGGTCGGTTTGTAGGGGAAAATATTTCTATTTTTTCTCAGTCAGTTTCCTAGAGCCGTTTAAAAATTTCTGCAGTTTTCACTGAAAAACAGATTTGGTGCTAGAACCTCCCCATATATATATATTTATGGAGTGGAGTTTGCAACTGAAAAGAAACTTTGTGTTCCCAACAAACTAGGTGAAGAACGGCTTTCACACACACATATCTCTCAGTACTGAGAATGTGGATAGACGATTGTTCATCTAGCACAAAAGGAACAGGTTGCAGGAGAAACATTTACTCTGATCTCTCAGTCTGTTTCCTAGTGCCGGTTTGAAATTCCTGCAGTTTTCATTGTAAAACAGATTAGTAGATAATATCACCCCATACATAGGTATGGAGTGGATTTTGCAAATGAAAACAAACTATGAGTTCCCAACAAGCTAGCTGAAGTTCGGCTTTCACACACAATTTTCACTCAGAACTGAGCATGTGGAGAGACGTTCGTTCATGTAGCACATAGGAACGGGTGGCAGGAGAAACTTTTACTCTGGTTTCTCAGTCTGTTTCCTAATGCCGGTTTGAAGTTCCTGCAGTTTTCACTGTAAAACCGGGTTGGAGCTAGTACCTCCTCGTATATATGTATGGATTGGAGTTGACAAGTGAAAAGAAATTTGTGTTCCCAACAAGCTATGTGAATAACGTCTTTCATACACAATTATCTCTCAGAACTGAGCATGTGGAGCGACGTTCGTTCATATAGCACAAAGAAACGGGTTGTAGGAGAAACTGTTTTCTGTGGTTTCTCAGTCTGTTTCCTAGTGCCGTTTTGAAGTTGCTGCAGTTTTCACTGTAAAACCGAGTTGGAGCTAGTACCTCCCCATATATATGTATGAAGTGGAGTTTGCACCTGAAAAGAAACTTTGTGTTTCCAAAAAGCTAGCTGAAAGTCGGCTTACACACACAATTTTCTCTCAGAAATGAGCATGTGGAGAGACGTTCTTTCATGTAGCACAAAGTGAATGGGTTGCAGGGGATACTTTTACTCCGGTATCTCAGTCTGATTCCTAGTGCTGGTTAGAATTTCCTGCAATTTTCAGTGTAAAACCGGGTTGGAGCTAGTACCTACCCATATATATGTATGGTGTGGGGTTTTCAACAGAAAAGAAACTTTGTGTTCCCAACATGCTATTTGAAGGAAGGCTTTCACACACAATTATCTCTCAGATGTGAGCATGTGGAGAGACGTTCCTTCATCGAACACAGAATGAACGGGTTGCAGAGGAACTTTTACTCTTTTTTTTCAGTCTGTTTCCTAGTGCCTGTTTGAAATTTCTGCAGTTTTAACTGTAAAACCGATTAGGAGCTAGTAATTCCCATAAGTATGTTGGGGTGGTTTTGCTAGTGAAAAGAAACTTTTTGTTCCCAATAAGCTAGATGAAAACTGCTTTCACACACACTTATATCTCAGAACTGAGCATGTGGAAAGAAGTTCGTTCATCTAGCCGAAAATGAACGGGTTGCAGGAGAAACTTTTACTCTGGATTCTCAGTCTGTTTCCTAGTGCCGGTTTGAATTTCCTGCATTTTTCAATTTAAAACCGAGTTGGAGCTAGTACCTCCCCAAACATATGTATGGATTGGTATTTGTAATTGAAAAGAAAGTTTGTGTTCCCAACAAGCTAGGTGAAGTACGTCTTTCACACACACTTATCTCTCAGAACTGAGCATGTGGATAGACGTTCGTTCATCTAGCAAAACGGGAACGGGTTGCAGGAGAAAATTTTACTCTGGATTCTCAGTCTGTTTCCTAGTGCCGGTTTGAAGTTCCAGCAGTTTTCTCTGTAAAACCGAGTTGGAGCTTGTACCAACCCATATATTTGTAATTAGTGGAGTTTGCAACTGAAAAGAAACTTTATGTCCCAAGAAGCTATGTGAAGTACGACTATCACACACAATAATCTCTCAGAACTGAGCATGTGGAGAGACTTTCGTTCATCTAGCACAAATTTTACGGGTTGCAGGGGAAACTTTTTCTTTCGTTTCTCATTCTGTTTCCTAGTGCCGGTTAGAATTTCTTGCATTTTTCACTGTAAAATCGATTTGTGGATAGAAACACCCCATATATATGTATGGAGTGGAGTTTGCTCCTGAAAAGAAACTTTGTGTTCCCAACAAGTTAGGTGAAGGACGGCTTTCACACACAGTTATCTTTCAGAAATGAGCATGTGGAGAAACGTTCTTTCATCTAGCACAAAGGGAAAGGTTTGCAGGTGAAACTTTTACTCCGGTTTCTCAGTCTGTTTCCTAGTGATGTTTAGAATTTCCTGCAGATTTCACTGTAAATCCGATTTGGTGCTAGTACCTCCCCATATATATGTATGGAGTGGAATTGGCAACAGAAAAGAAACTTTGGGTTCCCAACAAGCTAGGTGAAGGACGGCTTTCACACACAATTATCTCTCATAACTGAGCATGTGGAGAGACGTTCGTTCATCTAGCACAAAGGGAACGGCTGGCAGGAGAAACTTTTACTCTGTTTTCTCAGTCTGTTTCCTAGTTCCGAATTGAAGTTCCTGCAGTTTTCACTGTTAAACCGAGTTTGAGCTTGTAACTACCCATATATATATATGGATTGGAGTTTGCAACTGAAAAGAAACTTTGTGTTCCCAACAAGCAATGTGAATAACGGCTTTCACACACAATTATCTCTCAGACTGAGCATGTGGAGAGACGTTCTTTCATCTAGCACAAAGGGAACGGGTTGCAGGAGAAACTTTTACTTTGGTTTCTCAGTCTGTTTCCTAGTTCCGAATTGAAGTTCCTGCAGTTTTCACTGTTAAACCGAGTTTGAGCTTGTAACTACCCATATATATATATGGATTGGAGTTTGCAACTGAAAAGAAGCTTTGTGCTTCCAACAAGCTAGTTTAAGGGCGGCTTTCACACACAATTATCTCTCAGAACTGAGCATGTGGAGAGATGTTCTTTCATGTAGGACAAAGAGAACTGGATGAAGGGGATACTTTTACTCCGGTTTCTCAGTCTGTTTCCCAGTGCCTGTATGAAGTTCCTGCAGTTTTCACTGAAAAACCGAGTTGGAGCTAGTACCTACCCATATATAAGTATGGACTGGAGTGTGCAACTGAAAAGAAACTTTGTGTTCCCAACAAGATTGGTGAAGTATGGCTTAAAATCACAATTACCTCTCAGAACTGAGCATGTGGCGAGACGTTCGTTCATCTAGCACAAAGGGAACTGGTTTGCAGGAGAATCTTTTACTCTCGTTTCTTAGTCTGTTTCCTAGAGCCTGTTTGAATTTTCTGCAATTTTCACTGTAAACCCGTTTAGGAGCTAGTACCTCCCCATATGTATGTATGAAGTGGAGTTGGCAACTGAAAAGAATCTTTGTGTTCCCAACATGCTTGTTTTAAAACGGCTTTCACACACACTTATATCTCAGAACTGAGCATGTGGAGAGACGTTCTTTCATGTAGGACAAAGAGAACTGATTGAAGGGGATACTTTTACTCCGGTTTCACAGCCTGTTTCCCAGTGCCGGTTTGAAGTTCCTGCAGTTTTCACTTTAAAACAGAGTTGGAGCTAATACTTCCCTATATATATGTATGGAGTGGAATTTGTAACTGAAAAGAAACTTTGTGTTCCAAACAAGCTAGTTGAAGCACGTGTTTCACACACACTTATCTCCCAGAAATGAGCATGTGGAGAGACGTTCATTCATCTAGCACAAGGGAAAGGGTTGCAGGAGAAAATTTTACTCTGGATTCTAAGTCTGTTTCCTAGTGCCGGTTTGAAGTTCATGCAGTTTTCACTGTAAACCGAGCTGGAGCTTGTACCTACCCATATATATGTATGGAGTGGAGTTTGCAACTTAAAAGGAACTTGGGTTCCCAAAAATCTAGTTGAAGGACGGCTTTCACACACAATTATCTCTCAGAACTGAGCATGTGGAGAGATGTTCGTTCATCTAGCACAAAGGGAACGGGTTGCAGGTGAAAATTTTAGTCTGGTTTCTCAGTCTGTTTCCTAGTGCCGGTTTGATTTCCTGCAGTTTTTCCACTGTAAAACCGTGTTTTTTAGCTCGTACCTCCACATGTATATGTATGAAGTGGAGTTTGCACCTGAAAAGAAACTTTGTGTTTCCAACAAGCTTGCTGAAGATCGGCTTACACACACAATTATCTCTCAGAAATGAGCATGTGGAGAGACGTTCTTTCATCTAGCACAAAGTGAACGGGTTGCAGGGGATACTTTTACTCCGGTTTCTCAGTCTGATTCCTAGTGCCGATAAGAATTTCCTGCAATTTGAGTGTAAAACCGGGTTGGAGCTAGTACCCTACCCATATATATGTATGGTGTGGGGTTTTCAACAGAAAAGAAACTTTGTGTTCCCAACAAGCTAGTTGAAGGAATGCTTTCACACACAATTATCTCTCAGATGTGAGCATGTGGAGAGACGTTCCTTCATCGAACACAAAATGAACGGGTTGCAGAGGAACTTTTACTCTTTTTTTTCAGTCTGTTTCCTAGTGCCTGTTTGAAATTTCTGCAGTTTTAACTGTAAAACCGATTAGGAGCTAGTAATTCCCATAAGTATGTTGGGGTGGGTTTGCTAGTGAAAAGAACTTTTTGTTCCCAATAAGCTAGATGAAAACTGCTTTCACAACACTTATATCTCAGAACTGAGCATGTGGAGAGAAGTTCGTTCATCTAGCCGAAAATGAACGGGTTGCAGGAGAAACTTTTACTCTGGATTCTCAGTCTGTTTCCTAGTGCCGGTTTGAATTTCCTGCATTTTTCAATTTAAAACCGAGTTGGAGCTAGTACCTCCCCAAACATATGTATGGATTGGTATTTGTAATTGAAAAGAAAGTTTGTGTTCCCAACAAGCTAGGAAGTGACTACTCTTTCACCACACTTATCTCTCAGAACTGAGCATGTGGATAGACGTTCGTTCATCTAGCAAAACGGGAACGGGTTGCAGGAGAAATTTTACTCTGGATTCTCAGTCTGTTTCCTAGTGCCGGTTTGAGTTCCAGCAGTTTTCTCTGTAAACCGAGTTGGAGCTTGTACCAACCCATATATTTGTAATTAGTGGAGTTTGCAACTGAAAAGAAACTTTATGTTCCCAAGAAGCTATGTGAAGTACGGCTTTCATACACAATAATCTCTCAGAACTGAGCATGTGGAGACTTTCGTTCATCTAGCACAAAGTTTACGGGTTGCAGGGGAAACTTTTTCTCTCGTTTCTCAGTCTGTTTCCTATTGCCTGTTAGAATTCCTGTAGTTTTCACTGTAAAACTGATTTGGAGCTAGTATCTACCCATATATATGTATGGAGTGGGTTTTGCAACAGAAAAGAAACTTTGTGTTCCCAACAATCTAGTTGAAGGAAGGCTTTCACACACATTATCTCTCAGAATGAGCATGTGGAGAGACGTTCGTTCATCTACCATAAAAGGAAAGAGTTGCAGAGTAAACTTTTACTCTATTTTCTCAGTCTGTTTCCTAGTGCCCGTTTGAAGTTCTTGCAGTTTTCACTGTAAATACGAGTTGGTGATTGTACCTCCCCATATATATGTATTGAGTGGAATTTGCAACTGAAAAGAAACTTGTGTTCCCAACAAAGCTAGTTGAAGCACGTGTTTCACACACTTATCTCCCAGAAATGAGCATGTGGAGAGACGTTCATTCATCTAGCACAAGGGAAAGGGTTGCAGGAGAAAATTTTACTCTGGATTCTAAGTCTGTTTCCTAGTGCCGGTTTGAAGTTCATGCAGTTTTCACTGTAAACCGAGCTGGAGCTTGTACCTACCCATATATATGTATGGAGTGGAGTTTGCAACTTAAAAGGAACTTTGGGTTCCCAAAAATCTAGTTGAAGGACGGCTTTCACACACAATTATCTCTCAGAACTGAGCATGTGGAGAGATGTTCGTTCATCTAGCACAAAGGGAACGGGTTGCAGGTGAAAATTTTTGTCTGGTTTCTCAGTCTGTTTCCTAGTGCCGGTTTGATTTCCTGCAGTTTTCACTGTAAAACCGTGTTTTTAGCTCGTACCTCCACATGTATATGTATGAAGTGGAGTTTGCACCTGAAAAGAAACTTTGTGTTTCCAACAAGCTTGCTGAAGATCGGCTTACACACACAATTATCTCTCAGAAATGAGCATGTGGAGAGACGTTCTTTCATCTAGCACAAAGTGAACGGGTAGCAGGGGATACTTTTACTCCGGTTTCTCAGTCTGATTCCTAGTGCCGATAAGAATTTCCTGCAATTTTGAGTGTAAAACCGGGTTGGAGCTAGTACCTACCCATATATATGTATGGTGTGGGGTTTTCAACAGAAAAGAAACTTTGTGTTCCCAACAAGCTAGTTGAAGGAATGCTTTCACACACACATTATCTCTCAGATGTGAGCATGTGGAGAGACGTTCCTTCATCGAGCACAAATGAACGGGTTGCAGAGGAACTTTTACTCTTTTTTTTCAGTCTGTTTCCTAGTGCCTGTTTGAAATTTCTGCAGTTTTAACTGTAAAACCGATTAGGAGCTAGTAATTCCCATAAGTATGTTGGGGTGGGTTTGCTAGTGAAAAGAAACTTTTGTTCCCAATAATCTAAGTGAAAACTGCTTTCACAAACACTTATATCTCAGAACTGAGCATTTGGAGAGAAGTTCGTTCATCTAGCCGAAAATGAACGGGTGCAGGAGAAACTTTACTCTGGATTCTCAGTCTGTTTCCTAGTGCCGGTTTGAAGTTCCTGCATTTTTCAATTTAAAACCGAGTTGGAGCTAGTACCTCCCCAAACATATGTATGGATTGGTATTTGTAATTGAAAAGAAAGTTTGTGTTCCCAACAAGCTAGGTGAAGTACGTCTTTCACACACACTTATCTCTCAGAACTGAGCATGTGGATAGACGTTCGTTCATCTAGCAAAACGGGAACGGGTTGCAGGAGAAATTTTACTCTGGATTCTCAGTCTGTTTCCTAGTGCCGGTTTGAAGTTCCAGCAGTTTTCTCTGTAAAACCGAGTTGGAGCTTGTACCAACCCATATATTTGTAATTAGTGGAGTTTGCAACTGAAAAGAAACTTTATGTTCCCAAGAAGCTATGTGAAGTACGGCTTTCATACACAATAATCTCTCAGAACTGAGCATGTGGAGAGACTTTCGTTCATCTAGCACAAAGTTTACGGGTTGCAGGGGAAACTTTTTCTCTCGTTTCTCAGTCTGTTTCCTATTGCCTGTTAGAATTCCTGTAGTTTTCACTGTAAACTGATTTGGAGCTAGTATCTACCATATATATGTATGGAGTGGGTTTTGCAACAGAAAAGAAACTTTGTGTTCCCAACAATCTAGTTGAAGGAAGGCTTTCACACACAATTATCTCTCAGAAGTGAGCATGTGGAGAGACGTTCGTTCATCTACCATAAAAGGAAAGAGTTGCAGAGTAAACTTTTACTCTATTTTCTCAGTCTGTTTCCTAGTGCCCGTTTGAAGTTCTTGCAGTTTTCACTGTAAATACGAGTTGGTGATTGTACCTCCCCATATATATGTATTGAGTGGAATTTGCAACTGAAAAGAAACTTTGTGTTCCCAACAAGCTAGGTGAAGGACGGCTTTCACACAAAATTATCTCTCAGATCGGAGCATGTGGAGAGATTTCGTTCGTTAGCACAAATGGAAAGGGTTGCAGGTGAAATTTTTAGTCTGGTTTCTCATCTGTTTCCTAGTGCTGGTTTGATTTTCCAGCAGTTTTCATTGTAAAACCGTGTTGGAGCTCGTACCTCCACATATATATGTATGAAGTGGAGTTTGCAACTGAAAAGAAACTTTGTGCTTCCAACAAGCTAGTTTAAGGGCGGCTTTCACACACAATTATCTCTCAGAACTGAGCATGTGGAGAGATGTTCTTTCATGTAGGACAAAGAGAACTGGATGAAGGGGATACTTTTACTCCGGTTTCTCAGTCTGTTTCCCAGTGCCTGTATGAAGTTCCTGCAGTTTTCACTGAAAAAACCGAGTTGGAGCTAGTACCTACCCATATATAAGTATGGACTGGAGTGTGCAACTGAAAAGAAACTTTGTGTTCCCAACAAGATTGGTGAAGTATGGCTTAAAATCACATTTACCTCTCAGAACTGAGCATGTGGCGAGACGTTCGTTCATCTAGCACAAAGGGAACTGGTTGCAGGAGAATCTTTTACTCTCGTTTCTTAGTCTGTTTCCTAGAGCCTGTTTGAATTTTCTGCAATTTTCACTGTAAACCCGTTTAGGAGCTAGTACCTCCCCATATGTATGTATGAAGTGGAGTTGGCAACTGAAAAGAATCTTTGTGTTCCCAACATGCTTGTTTAAAACGGCTTTCACACACACTTATATCTCAGAACTGAGCATGTGGAGAGACGTTCTTTCATGTAGGACAAAGAGAACTGATTGAAGGGGATACTTTTACTCCGGTTTCACAGCCTGTTTCCCAGTGCCGGTTTGAAGTTCCTGCAGTTTTCACTTTAAAACAGAGTTGGAGCTAATACCTCCCTATATATGTATGGAGTGGAATTTGTAACTGAAAAGAAACTTTGTGTTCCAAACAAGCTAGTTGAAGCACGTGTTTCACACACCTTATCTCCCAGAAATGAGCATGTGGAGAGACGTTCATTCATCTAGCACAAGGGAAAGGGTTGCAGGAGAAAATTTTACTCTGGATTCTAAGTCTGTTTCCTAGTGCCGGTTTGAAGTTCATGCAGTTTTCACTGTAAACCGAGCTGGAGCTTGTACCTACCCATATATATGTATGGAGTGGAGTTTGCAACTTAAAAGGAACTTTGGGTTCCCAAAAATCTAGTTGAAGGACGGCTTTCACACACAATTATCTCTCAGAACTGAGCATGTGGAGAGATGTTCGTTCATCTAGCACAAAGGGAACGGTTGCAGGTGAAAATTTTAGTCTGGTTTCTCAGTCTGTTTCCTAGTGCCGGTTTGATTTCCTGCAGTTTTCACTGTAAAACCGTGTTTTTAGCTCGTACCTCCACATGTATATGTATGAAGTGGAGTTTGCACCTGAAAAGAAACTTTGTGTTTCCAACAAGCTTGCTGTAGATCGGCTTACACACACAATTATCTCTCAGAAATGAGCATGTGGAGAGACGTTCTTTCATCTAGCACAAAGTGAACGGGTTGCAGGGGATACTTTTACTCCGGTTTCTCAGTCTGATTCCTAGTGCCGATAAGAATTTCCTGCAATTTTGAGTGTAAAACCGGGTTGGAGCTAGTACCTACCCATATATTGTATGGTGTGGGGTTTTCAACAGAAAGAAACTTGTGTTCCCAACAAGCTAGTTGAAGGAATGCTTTCACACACAATTATCTCTCAGATGTGAGCATGTGGAGAGACGTTCCTTCATCGAGCACAAAATGAACGGGTTGCAGAGGAACTTTTACTCTTTTTTTTCAGTCTGTTTCCTAGTGCCTGTTTGAAATTTCTGCAGTTTTAACTGTAAAACCGATTAGGAGCTAGTAATTCCCATAAGTATGTTGGGGTGGGTTTGCTAGTGAAAAGAACTTTTGTTCCCAATAATCTAAGTGAAAACTGCTTTCACAACACTTATATCTCAGAACTGAGCATTTGGAGAGAAGTTCGTTCATCTAGCCGAAAATGAACGGGTTGCAGGAGAAACTTTTACTCTGGATTCTCAGTCTGTTTCCTAGTGCCGGTTTGAAGTTCCTGCATTTTTCAATTTAAAACCGAGTTGGAGCTAGTACCTCCCCCAAACATATGTATGGATTGGTATTTGTAATTGAAAAGAAAGTTTGTGTTCCCAACAACTAGGTGAAGTACGTCTTCACACACCTTATCTCTCAGAACTGAGCATGTGGATAGACGTTCGTTCATCTAGCAAAACGGACGGGTTGCAGGAGAAAATTTTACTCTGGATTCTCAGTCTGTTTCCTAGTGCCGGTTTTGAAGTTCCAGCAGTTTTCTCTGTAAAAC